>NC_071289.1:47719758-47929758 GCF_943734705.1 Anopheles coustani | reverse complement strand
TACTTTTTCTCCGTTTTGCATTGTAAGATGTATTGTGTGAGTGTGAAGGAGTTCGTTTGTAGTGTGTATGTTCTCCAACTCTATTTTCCTATTTTTAAGCATTCAGTTCTTCATTTCGTTGTTGATGGCCCAACGAATTCGTTCATTGATGTGTTGATGGCCCAACGGCACTAATAAGTTTTCGCGAACTTATTTAAATACTGATTAAGAAGCAAGCAGGCCAGTAGTATTAAAAAGGTATAGAGAGTGGTATCACTTTAGAGATGATGCGACAATACAAATCCGTTTACCTGTTGCCATGCCGGGTGTAATATTATCTTTTGAATGTACAGAAAAGCTAAATATCGCAAGAGAAAATATCACTTTTATCTCATCAACGAAGCTCAAGCTTTATTTAACATTTTGCATCAGTAAACTATTCAATTATCTTATCCCTTACTGTGCATATAACCTTAACCAGCATGATGAATTATACCATTAAGTTTGGTTTCCGATCAAACGGGGTTTGTACTGTAGCTCGTTTTTGGTGACAATCTCTATGATGTTTTCTTTAATCCGAATATTTTCCAACCAGTCATTTAAAATGTTCAGAGTTCCATTTTCAGAATGGAATCGTCATTTTCAGGATGGGACTCGTCTATATTCGGACCCTGCATACAGTGTCTCTAATTGCGGCGACTTACAGGACTCTGATAGTACAGAATTATAATTTATCCGAAACAATTAACCTCAAACCTTGTGTTTTTCCTGCTGATCGGAGCAACCACATTTTTTCATCATATGTTCGCGTTGTGTGTGTGTGTGTGTGTGTGTGTGTATGTGCGTGTGTAATTTATTTATATTTATATTTTTTGTATATGTATATGGGTGTGTTTATATTTGGTTTGATACTTCCTTTCACATGGTTTTACCACCAACTGAACTTATCTGTATCTTTTGCCTTCGTTTCTTTTAGTGGGATCTTCAAAATCAACTTATGCAACAGCAGGTGTCCACACAACAGCAATCGCAGCCGCCCCCTCAACAACAGCAGCAGCTACCACCGCCGGGTGGCCAACAGCCACAAACTGGCCAACAGTCAGGACACAGTCGCAACATGATGCATCCCAATCAGGGAGCCAACCAGCTAATGAGTAGCGGTTCTAACACGAGCGGTGGTGGTTCAGGCATTGGTTGCGGTGGCAACGGTGGCGCTAGCAACAGTGGAAATGGCAGCGTTCGGCCACCCCCTCAAGTGCAGGGACCGGGACCGTCGGGAACGCAGCGCTATCCATCTCCAATTCAACGACCCACGAACTACTCGCAGGCACCCGTTCTACAGCATCAACAGCGTTCAAATCGGCAAACAGCAGGCCATGGTCAGCAAGGCAACGTTCAACAACCAGGTGCAAACATGGGCCAAGGAATGAACAACACAAACAAACACTACTATGGGGGTAATCGGGGTTGAATGCACTAATGTTGTCACGTTTGAGCGTAGTTAAAGTATATCCAACAGTAACATCGGCGATACAAGTGGAAAAGTATTTCAACATGAACCTATCATCTTCACAGAGTTTTTGCACACTTGTATGTTCAATATATATGTTCCATTTCTGACCTTGCTTGAGAATGACCCTCACCCCATTTCCATTACGCGTTGCAATCTCATGTATTTGAATTATGTATCGTTCTACAAATTCTCAGATGTTGAAACATTTGAAGACATGCCTTCTTTAATAATGAGTCGTGAGAATTTTTTCAGGCGCAGCAATACATTGCATAAGATTGCTCGGCCACTTGTGAACGGAACATCAATGCAGATGCAGAATGGAAATGTCCCATTATTCCCTATAAAACTTATGATTGTTGCTGCATGTCATACCATAATGTGTGTATATAGTAGTGGTAAGTTTGGTCAAACTGAACTTCACTTTAAACTTGCAAATATAACACAAGTGGAAGATATGGACATTAACTGAAAAATAGGGATGATGATGAACAAACGTATCTGCCGATGGGTCATTTGTTGAACACAGTTGAGCGTTGGTAAGGCCTATAACATAACAACAACATATAATTAAAAAGGCCATGTGGGACCGGGCCCCTTGCCCTTTGTTGTGTTTGTTCGATGTTGGACGCTAGTAATGATGCCCATTCTAGACTGAAACACTGAGAACATAAGCATAAAATAAAGTATAATCAGGTAAAATGTAATAACATGGAGTGAACACTTTAATGTACTGTGCATGAATATAGCTGGAACGGTCCGCTTCTTTTTTCATGCGTCGGATAACTAATATTGTCAAAACGCTTTGAGTGATTTACATTTCCATTTACATTTGTTGATATTGATGTTGCGTAATATCACTTATTCAAGTGATCACAATGTCAAGGCATTATGTTAAGGGGAGCATCGTTTCTCCTGGATCAACATGAAAATTTGTGGATTTTTGCAAGAATCACATCATACTAATAGGCATTGAATTTAGAAATCGATCATGTTAGGACACCGATGGCTCATAGAACCAAACGATGTGTCCTGATGTGGGTGGAAAAGTAAAGCGATACTGATTAAACCGACAAAGTTCATCAATAAATTTAACCGTTATATTGCTATAGAATAAAGTACATGAAAATTCAACTCTTATTTAAGAATAATAAAATGAACTGAGGCATGAGATAGTAAACACACTGTTGAGTACGCCTAAATGCTATTAATAGTAAACTAGCTCTGTGGAGATATTTATAAAAGATTACAACCTTAAGTTACAATTTAAAGCATCATAAACAGTAACCATTAGTAAAAAACGGCGAAATTAGACTAATGAAAATGATCACTAGTATTCTACACATAAAACTGGTACAGGTGGTAGCGGTAAAGCAAGCAAACAACTACTCATCTATTGATACTAGGGACATTTGATTGGGCATTGATTGAAGCATGTATGGTTGCTTGTGTGAGTGTGTATGTGTGCGTGTGTTTGTGGTTGTGTATGTGTAACCATTCAATGCTGCCAGTTACTTTTGAAGCGAGTAGAACTGACCCCCATTAGACCGGATGGATCAAATCGGATAAAACTGGATGTGTTTCGTGATGTAAAGCAAGCTAACAAACATGTTTCGGGAGCTGGAAAGTAACTCACAATTTCATAAACTTTCAAACGAACAATGCACATGCATGTTACAATAACAATTATTACTAAGTTGCAAATGGAATGCATACACTGTACGAAAAGGTAAATAGAATAAAAGGACGTATATGCCCAGCTTATATGCAATTGCTCCGGTTGACCACAGAACTTAAATGCGTGCAAATTCCGAAACGGTATTCAGTAACATATTCTAGCCAATACGCACAGATAAAAATGATAAGTCGTGGAGTGATCTATAAGGAACATGAATAGAAGAAAACGTTAGATATTGGAAAAGTCAGCATGTCTGGTGTGGTTTTTCCATTTAGAAGGTGCAGTTGACTTTAGGCAACAGAAAGCAGTAAATTATAGAGAATCGATCATCAGTCGATCTACGAATCATTTATTCTTCGTCTGTAACTAAACTGACAAAGCGGTGAAAATAAAGCAGTGTTGCAAATATCCACACCATCTCGAAAGACAGTAGTACAGTCATATTAGCAACCAGAATGCTCGAAACTTGCTCTGAACGCCACTCTTCGGCTCCACCAAAACGGGACTGTTGAAGAAAACGCAACGCGTTCAGAACCTTTCGTTTTTCTTTTTTATGAAATTTTTTTTTCCGACATTCTTAAGAAAGATTTTTTAATGGAGAAGATGAAAATGAACTGGGCTTATGGCAATGATTTCCACGTCGGCGGAAGGTAATTTGTGCAATTACTTATGAATTTTTCCCTCTTCTTTATTGTATAATGTACTGTGCTATAGTAGTAGCATGTTTTCCTTTTTTGCTTTGCTTTTTTTGAGGCATTGATACAAGTAGCAAAGCAAAAAAGGAAAACATGCAACCGTATACGGATTCAGGCTTAAGAGAAAAACAAATTCTTAAGGAGTATGAGTTTCTAATATACTTATTTTTATCATTTATATTCACCCCAATAGATTTACATTTGGCTATTTAGAAAGTTATATTAGATTTATTTTTTCTAGTTTATAGAGCAACGAGGAAATTGATTTTCAAATTTGCATACACCAAAAGCACAATCTTCAAACGTGGGTATCCGTGCTTTATTTATACTCATGCGACCAACACCCATTATTTGATTTTGCAGTACAGTTGTTTCACACAAATCGTTAAATTTCAAACGATTTGTTAATTAGGTAAATGAAGCACAAAATAAATCTGCGTAAAATTGCAAACGATGTTCACTCGATGTACGAGGTGTAAAATGCAACGTTAAAATAGAGCAAATTGGTGGAACCCAGTTGTGTTTCTACCGAGTTTACTGCAGATATGTAAAACAGAGGATATTGAAAGCAAATGAGATTGAACAGTATGAATATCACATGTCGTATGAACCATGCCACACGCGGAGAAAAATAATAAAATTTAAGCAGTTCCGTAAGCATAATCGATTTTTAATCGAATAAAAAACATCGAACCAACCAAAATTTATAACAGTAAAAATTGGACGGATACATGAAACGATGATAAAAAAGGATTGTAGATATACAATGCTGTCTATAGAGTACCGTTTTACAAGGATACAAATAATAGGGCGATTAATGCTATGCGGATAAAGCGGTCACGGAAGACTTAAGGACCGTTCGAAGGCTTGAGGATATTATTGGAAAACACAAAACACCACAGGAATTTGACTTTTTCGTTCGCGCAATTTAATAGAGCAGTTTGAAAACTATTTAACTTTCAAGTATTTAAAATTTTGCTTCTTTATATACAGTTACTTCCAAATATGAAGGTACAGTGTCGATTTGCTCGTTTAACCCCAGTTCTCTTGGTCTATTTTCACCGTAGCCGCTAAATTCTAAAAGCATATAATAGAGGAACTTGTAATGCTTCAAATAAGCCTCGAACGAAATTTGTATTGGCCAAATTGGCTTAGTTTTAAGCCATTAACTGAAAAAACACCATATTGAGAAATCACAAAGTCATGGTACACGATGTTAACTATGATTAAAAAGGATATATTGACTGCCTTTTAATACTTCGTTTGGCCTCCTTTGGCATCAATAACGGCTTTCAAGCGACGAGGCATCGAAGCAACTAACTTGGTGGTGAATTCAGCTTCGATATTTTCCCAAACTCTAGCTATTTATGATTTAAGATCACTTTTACCCGTCGGGTGACTTTTTTGGACCCGGATTTTTACTTCACGACACAAATGATCGATAGGATTTAGATCCGGTGACTGTGGGGGCGTTTTCAGCAATTTGGGGACATTATACAGCAGCCATTAGGGGGTCCGCGACAGCCGAGCGGTAGCGCCGGTTAGAACATCGGGCCATGAGCGCCGGGGCTCACCACCTCGACGGCGTGGGTTCGAATCCCAACCGAGACCGGACCCTCCCCTGTACGAGAGGACTGACTATCCACGTACAATAGGGAAACAAGTCTCGTAAGCCCTTAACGGGCAGGCATGACCAAGAGGTCGTTACGCCAAGAAGAAGATACAGCAGCCATTCCCGCACCAAACCCGCAGTATGTTTGGGATCGTTATTCTGCTGGTAAAAGTAAACTGCTGGAAGTCGCTTTTTGTCATGTTTTCTTAATACGCTTCGGATAGTTTCAGCAGAAATTGTCCTAGAAATGGTGTCCGATATCTCTTCGGCTAATTTTGGAGCACTGGCGGTTGGTTCTTGCCGTACTTTTCGAACAATTAATCTATCATCGTTTGCTGTTAATATTCTTTTTCTCCCAGTTCGAGGCTTTGTTACAATATTCAAAAATATCTAATTTTCGACCCGCTAGCTTTATTGACAGCAATTCCTGACGCAATTTTATATAAGTGACCTCTCACTTCTACAGACCTTGTACAATTTTGATGGCCGGTATTTTTCTGCACAAGGTCTCTAGAAGTTAGAGGTCAAGAGATTTTTGCTGCACCGCCTATGTTTTGAATATTGCGTCAGAAATTGCTCTCAATAAACCTGTGGTCACAGCTTTCCGCAACCGCATGCGGTTGTGCTTTTGATCTGTCAAACGAGCACAGCTTTTTGCCAAAAATAATACTTTAATGTTTGAATATACCACTTATATGAGCATACAATCCCATTAAAGTCTACTAGGAACAATATTTACTGTTGACATATAAAAACGCAAGAGTCTGCGGCAAGAATCAAATTCGTTTGATTTTTTAGTACAGAAACCGCAAGGTCTTGCGTCTGCGGTGACAGTCCATGACAGCTCCTATCTCTCCCATGGGAAAAAACGCAACCGCATGCGGTTGCGCAAAGCTGTGACCAGGGGTTAAAGCTAGCGGGTGGAAATTTAGATATTTTTTAATATTGTAACAATTACTGCTTTGCATCCGTACAGTATCATCATTTAAAGAAGGTCAGTTTGTTGTTTATGCGGTAGTTTGACAGATTTTTCTATACCATGGTATGAGCAGGCCTCCCACTTCTCAAGACCTTGTGCCGCCATTAAAATTTGCGTCCCTCCAACAATCCGCGTCCGCATTTCAACAGTAGTCAAACGAGATTCAGTCATCATACTCGCGTTTCCACCGTTGATACTCGCGTTTCCACCGTTATAGCGCGCCATTGCACAGAAGTCAGGCGCGGTTCCACCCAAAATCGGGGTCCACAGTACAGCGCGACGTCCCGTCACAAAACGCGACGTCGCCTGACAGGCGGCTGAACTCCATACAAAAAAAAAAAAAAATGTCGCACAAATCGCGCTAGTGTAGAAACAGCGAAAAACGTGACGTCGCGCTAGCTCTTGTCAAATGTCAATTCGAAACGAAAACAAGCCGACAGCTGGACAAAACGTAAACAAACCGAAACACAAACGCGAACAAAATGAGCAATATTCTCCACGAAACATCGGATTTTTCGTTATACTACTTACTGCTAGCTTTCACAAATGTAATTCAGTTATGAAACTCCGTTTTAATTTATATTTTTACCAAAGTTTTTTCGGGTGCCGAAACGTAAACAAACTGCTCTTCAACAAGTAGGAGATGACGGAGAAATATTTACCTCCTACGGCGGGCCAAAATATCGTCGTTGTCTGTTTAAGTTTGTTTTCTCAGTGAATTTCAAATGTAGAAGCGCCAAACTCACTCAGGGTGCATAAAATACGTAGCTAAACAAATATCATGCATTACTACCTCAAAATTCAACAAAAAATTTTAGCTGAGTTTGCGCCCCAATGTGATACATATTTCCACATGCTCCCCTACCTCTGTTGCGCTTGGCTTGCGCGATTGTTCTGCCGAAACTGGGCAACTTTTGAAACGGGACGTCGCACTGTAGTGTGGACCCCGAGTAAGTGAAAACGGGTGTAAGTAGTACAATGAAAAATCCGATGTTTCTTGGAGAATATTGCTCGTTTTGTTCGCGTTTATGTTTCGGTTTATTAACTTCGTCTTCTTCTTCTTCTCTTCGGCGATTATTTACTCCAGTACGGCTATTAAATCCAGCTTCCTGGGCCTTCGGAAGCTAACCTGGAGACATAGACCTCTATTGGTTAAGGACCGGCTACTAAAGGCCATATGTCCTGATTTTCTGTGGTTCTTCTGATTTTCTGTAGGCGTCACATTTTGACTGCCACCATGCGGCCAGGAGCACTGCTAGCCAACCACGCTAGTGCGCAGACAAATTGTGGCTGTTCACCCGCCGTCACGAAAAGAATATTTCCTTCCGTTTGTCAGATCGCACGAAACTCGTGATCCGCTTGTTTAGGCAGCGCTCTGTGAACAGTCCAACAAACCAGACAAACACGACACTGGCTGGTATCGCGAACGGTTTCGATTTCGATCGATAGCATGAACCTGACGAAAAGTATTCATTTTTGGTTCATTTGCTTCATCGGAATGACAACGATCTATCTCGGGGTCCACACTACAGCGCGACGTTCCGTCACAAAACGCGACGTCGCCTGACAGGCGGCCGAACTCCATACAAAAAAAATGTCGCACAAATCGCGCTAGTGTAGAAACAGCGAAAAACGCGACGTCGCGCTGGCTCATGTCAAATGTCAATTCGAAACGAAAACAAACCGACAGCTGGACAAAACGTAAATAAACCGAATCACAAACGCGAACAAAACCAGCAATATTCTTCACGAAACATCGGATTTTTCGTTGTACTACTTATTTTTAGGCTTCACAAATGTAATTCAGTTATCAAACTCCGTTTTAATTGATATTTTTACCAAAGATTTTTCGGGTGCCGAAACGTAAACAAACTGCTCTTCAACAAGTAGGAGATGATGTGGAAATATATACTTCCTACGGCGGGTCAAAATATCGTCGTTGTCTGTTTAAGTTTGTTTTCTCAGTGAATTTCAAATGTGGAAGCGCCAAACTCACTCAGGGTGCATAAAATACGTAGCTAAACAAATATCATGCATTATTACCTCAAAATTCAATAAAAAATTTTAGCCGAGTTTGCGCCCCGATGTGATACATATTTCCACATACTCTCCTACCTCTGTCGCGCTTGGCTTGCGCGATTGTTCTGCCGAAACTGGGCTACTTTTGAAACGGGACGTCGCGCTGCAGTGTGGACCCCGAGTATCGCGATCGAAACGTAGAAGCAAACGATCTATAAATGTTCAAGCAGTCAACAGTTGTCGCGATTTCGATCGATAATTCCTATCGCGTACGCCTTTTCACGATCGAAATGATTTAGACAGGTCGAGACCTCTCGAGAGCGGTTGCGAAATCATTGGCAAACATATTTCCTGATTCACTAGGTATGTGAAACCAGACGTACAAAAAAGCGCGCGATTTTTTAAATATTTACAGCGGTAAACTCCAATGAAAAAAGTACAACAATATGAAACATCAGAAGCTTGATGATTTTCTGCCGTGTCTAGAACGCTCATTTCATTGACAATTTCCCATTTGACACTGATCGGTTACGCCCTCCGTGTCAAGTTACAGGGTGATGCTGATCGATAACCCAGTTGACGTTAGAACTTCAATTTTGTTATTGTTTTGAAAGAAGGTGCGATTTAGAAGGAACGTTGCCCCAGTTGTATGTTGGCCTGTCAAACCCTGTAAGTCATGCAGAATGTCCCCGAGGATGGTTTGGACCGATGCTGGGCGCATTTTGGTGCCGAATTTGAATAAACAGAGTTTTGTTGACTCTGACATTTTTCTTACAATCGATTTCATTCCGCAATTTTCTACGATATTTCACAAGGTTGATTGAATCGGCTTTAACATCGTTAATAGTACACGGCGAAGAAATCATATTTAATTATTAAATGACAAACTACACAAAACACAGCAACGTTGCGTACGCACGCGATACCATAAACGTAAACAACATCGATCTGACAGCTGCTCGACTATACGACTGCCCATAGTTTATCGATCGAAACAGAAACTCCGTTGCCGATAGCTATTTCGAGTAGATTTAGATTTCGATCGTCAAATTCTTTTGATCGAAATCGTGTCGATCGATTCGTTCGCGATACCACCCACTGTTCGAAGGGTGCTCTGCGAATTGTCGTGAAGAACTGTCACTCATCCAAGCACCAAGGTAGCAGAATACACAAGGTATAAGAGCCCCGCTACACGACCCGCAAACTCAAAAACTTTGCGGCGCAAAGAGGGGAACAACCGAAAAGTTTGCGTCAGAAACTTTTCAGCTTCGTGAGCTGAAAACTGCACCCGCGAAGTTTTTGGCAGCTAACCGCAAACTCAAATGCGCCAGAAGAAGAAGATGAAGAAGAAATAAATGTAAACATAACAAATCTCAAAAACAAAATAAACGAACATATGGTGATAAATTTACGTGTTTATTTTGCAGCTACAGTAATATTTTGTCATTTTATAGCTAGAATATCAATTATAAATTCGCTATAGATCAGGGGTTGGCAAAGTCCGGCCCACCAACTGATTTTATCCAAAAGTTTCAAAAAGTCTAATGATAAAGATTAAAATATTTTATCCTACCACTTTTTATGTAACTTGAGAACATCAAAATCTTCCTTCTTCATGCGAAGAAAGTTAATTATAGTTTCATTTGCTTGCTCTGCTACAGTATTGTCCAGCAAACGGTTGCCATCTTCTTGCCTACGCACAATACGCCTGTTGCGTTGCCTGTTGCGTTGTTGCAAGTTTTGGGTACTCAACTCGATGACCCGCGATAGGGTAGTTAGCCACACTTCACTCATCAACAGATTATCCATCTTTTACTTTTTGTGTGAATTGAAATAAGATCTTGTTTGCTTTGAAGGAAGATTTTTGAGTTAACTGAAAAATCAAAAATAAGAACCTCTTTGCGCCGCAAAGTTTTTGAGTTTGCGGCTCGTGTAGCGTGGCTCACAGAATTGGTACCGCAAAACGCGGCTACACAAACCGCAAAGATTTTGACGTAAACTTATACGGTTTTTGAGTTTGCGGTTGGAGTTTGCGGCTCGTGTAGCATGCCAGTAACTCGGGGTCCACACTGCAGCGCGACGTCCCGTTTCAAAAGTAGCCCAGTTTCGGCAGAACAATCGCGCAAGCCAAGCGCGACAGAGGTAGGAGAGTATGTAGAAAATTGTATCACATTGGGGCGCAAACTCGGCTAAAATTTTTTATTGAATTTTGAGGTAGTAATGCATGATATTTGTTTAGCTACGTATTTTATGCACCCAGAGTGAGTTTGGCGCTTCCACATTTGAAAAATCACTGAGAAAACAAACTTAAACAGACAACGACGATATTTTGACCCGCCGTAGGAAGTATATATTTCCACATCATCTCCTACTTGTTGAAGAGCAGTTTGTTTACGTTTCGGCACCCGAAAAAACTTTGGTAAAAATATAAATTAAAACGGAGTTTGATAACTGAATTACATTTGTGAAGCCTAAAAATAAGTAGTACAACGAAAAATCCGATGTTTCGTGAAGAATATTGCTCGTTTTGTTCGCGTTTGTGATTCGGTTTGTTTACGTTTTGTCCAGCTGTCGGTCGGAACTTTGTTTGTAGGGAAGCCCGAGTAACAAAAACACGCATGTTGCACTATCAAAAGAGTGCTTTTCATAGTATCATCAGAGTACTGATGGAACCCGTGAAATATGTAGGTTGCGTGACAAAAACGGCGTGACGCGATGTTTTTTATACAATGTGCGGTGTTTTAATGGAAGCGATGTTTTCAATATATTGTCATCACATACAAAGGAAAATTCCCGAGTCGTAATTTTATATTAAAAGAACATTTTTTATTCAAATATAATTAACCACTTTACAAACCGTTTGTTTCCTTGGAGCCGCAAGCTTGGGGCCGCAAAAATAACCCGGTTGACAGAAATTGACATTGTTGCTGGTACTATGCCCGGTTGACGAAAAATGTCAGCTCATCCTGGTTTTGGGTCCCCGCATCCAAAAATCTGTACTTCTCCCCCCCTCAACTCTATGATTAGAAATGAGAATGTGTGCGTTGGTCGTTTTGTTAGGGAGAGAGAGAGTGCGAATGCTTCCTATGCATATTCTATCCTTTGCAACCATGCAACGCTAAACTATCCCCAATATGCTTACTGCAGTAATCATGTGTCGTTATTAGCGTATACGCACGTACTAACGTACGAAACCTATTTGAGATATGTGAGTGTGTTCCTTGTTGGAGCAACTACAGCATCATGTATTTGCGCAGTCTGGTCGTAGCAATTTCAGAGTGCAGGCGCAAGTGCATTGAGCAGCAAGTGTTATTATTGTGCCATTAAAACTGTTTTAACTTACTAAAAGGTAAGTAAAAACTAATAAACTTATGAAAATGATGGAAATCTTGGTAATTTAAATCAGTATCATTCTAACTTTTTTTACTTTTAAGAATGAAAAGCAAAGCTAAAGAATGCGTCGAATGATGCATGAGGTGGATCGCATATTCTAATAAGAATTGGATCTTTCTGAGACGGCAAGTCCAATGCAGAGGCTGGATCTCTACACTGGTAAGTCAGAAAACAGCATGATCGCAAATATCCGAATAATAAACTTCCGATGACTTAATTCTCAAAAAGCAAATGTTTTGATTTCACCGCAGCATTCTGCGGGTAGAAGAAAATATCACATTCATAGAATATACCATACACACACACCTACACGCGAGCTAGCCTCACGCACACCACCAAGCAAACCAATGCTAATGTGTGCGGCAATACATGGGCGATCCGTCAAATTTTGACTTGCTGGGAGGTTGCTGGGACTCTTGCTGGAACTACATGACAGCAGCAGAAAATTTGAATTTCCGTCAACCGGGTGTAGTTCCAGCAAGAGTCCCAGCAACCTGCCATGGCTAATTAATTGTCAAAATAATATTTCATTTTTTCTTCGTCGCTTGGTAATTATGAGCAGTGTTTGAAGTGATGATTGATATAAAACTGAACACATTGATTCTATTTTGCGTAATATTTGGATCTGGTTCACTTATTTCGCTTTCAGTCACTTAAAAAAGTGTTTTTTAATTCTCCAATACACTTCTACGACTGAAAGTAATAGCCTTCTATCGAGCTATATATCCATGTTTTTGACATAATATTTTGTTTCTTTACATTATGAATCATGATGAATCATGGTATGAGAGATGTATAGCGATTGTTTTGGTTTTTCGCATTCGCAGTAATCAATAAACTACAGTGGCGTCTCGTGAGAAAATGAGATGGTTGTGCACCTTCAAAAAAAGTAATACCTTCTTAGATAAATCATATAATGTGGTTTATTATAACCAGACCGACACGACACACGACGACGAATTTGGTCAGGATGTTAGTATGAATATCTAGTTTGAGGAATCGTAAATGGTCTATTTAGTTCTGCAATCTTTAATTGCTACCAAATGAATCTACCTGAAAAACTAGTTTAACAGCTCGTCTACGATGTCCTACTCAATGTCGATGCACAAATTGACTGGTAATTTCACGCTAAATAGAACAATTGCATGAATAATCTTTCGAATGAAAGTATGTGCACCAGCAGTATTGCCCGTTCCAGCGTGCCGGCTTAGACATTTTTTAATTAGCTTTAAATTGTTAGCTATATTTGCGTGTTTGTTTCCTCGATTTTATTATAAAGTTTTTTTTTCTTCCAAATTTACTTCGTGAACGTCAATATCTACTCGATAAATATATCCGCGGTAAGTCAATGTCTGTGAATCAAATTCTTATTTGGCAAGCCAGACTCACCTCGGGTCCGGCCTGGGTACAATTTAATGTGCACAGGAAAGGTACCTATTCATTGACAATTTCACATGGACGCATTCAACACATGCACGAGAGAACTAATGTGTACATATACGATTGGCTAGTGCACCGCCAGAAGTGCCCACCCGTACACAAAACTGATCGACTTTCCAACTGGATTTTGACTCTTGCTTATAAGAAAACTAGCGCTTCTTGACCGTTCGTAATGAGAATGGTATTCTGAGACTATGGTTAAGAGAACTCTTCTTATTTGATTAAAGATGCTCGTGTGTGGCAGCGGTGCACCAGCAGAAGTGCCCAACGCGACGTAAAGCGTTAAGTAGATTTTGAACGCAACTATTACGGGTGTAAATTACAATACCATAAATAAACAAATAATTTTGTTGTTCATTTTATAAATTCATGACTGTGCAGTGCACAGGTTGCTCAGGTGGACGAGACGCCACTGATAAACTATAATTTTGACGAGCCGTACACAAAGAACATCATAGCGTTACGTTATCGATAGGTGGCTGTGCGAGCGATCGTTCTTACTCTCCCAACTGCTCAAGATAAAACAAGTGCAGTGCTAATTTTCAACATATTGATCGAGTATATACGCTGAAGCAAGAAGTTCAAGAACTTCCTGCGAAGTTTGATTTCGCTTGAGAAGCGCGAGAGAAAATCCCTTACTGCGTTTAACGCAGCAATTCATAGAAAATACTGACAGTTAAGAAAACTGATTTCATTGGTATTTAATATAACTCATTTTGTGAGTTTTTTCATCGTAGCCATGGCTAAGTTTTGAAATAAATCAATTTTCCGATTCAACCGCAGGGTTTTATGGTTTGAAAAGTTCAACGACATTTACCAAACCTACCCTGTTTAACACGCCTTGGTCCGAACCTGTCCGTGTTGCAGTGCCATCTGCAAGTATGGGTCCATCAGGGGTGGGCTGAGGAAATTCCTCCTGATGCATCGCTTCGTCGCGGTGTTTTGTTCGCGATGTTGTGCTATCGCTTGCAAGTACCCGAGTAACAAGAATATCCATGTTGCGCTATGAAAGGGGCGTTTTTCATGGTATCATCGGGCTCCTGATGGAACCTGCGAAATATGTAGGTTGCGTGACAAAAACGACGTGACGCGATGTTTTTTATACAATGCGCGGTGTTTTAATGGAGGCGATGTTTTCAATATTTTGTCATCATATACAAAGGAAAATTCCCGAGTCGTAATTTTATATTAAAAGAACATTTTTTATTGAAATATATTTATAAACCACGTTACAAACCGCTTATTCGCCAAGAGCCGCCTTTACTGCAAAAATCAGCCATCTCCGCACGTAACTTGCATTCCACCGCGTGAAGACACCGCGGTTGGGCTTCTGGTGCCGCTGTTGCTTGCGTTGAACTTTGGAAAAGAAAATGCATAAAAATTAGCACAGTTTTGGATTTTTTCTGATTTTCATGTATCTTAATAACGTTTACTTACCGAATATTAACGAAAACTGCCGCTATATTACTATTTTCTTCACATTTTTGGTGAACTGCAAATTCACTCTGCAAGCGGTGGCAAAATCAAAACAACTCTGCTGACAGCAGGCAAAACTGCCCAAGGCTCATAGAGCTGTAGGTTGGTTTACTTTGGCTTGTTGACATTTGGTTCAAATTCATAATTAATTGTCAAAATAATATTTTATTTTTTCTTCATTGCTTGGTAATTATGAGCAGTGTTTGAAGTGATGATTGATATAAAACTGAACACATTGATTCTATTTTGCGCAATATTTGGATCTGGTTCACTTATTTTGCTTTCAGTCACTTAAAAATGTTTTTTTTAATTCTCCACTACACTTCTACGACTGAAAGTAATAGCTCGATAGAAGATCCATGATTTTGATATAATATTTTATTTCTTTACATTATGAATCATGATGAATCATGGTATGAGAAATGTATAGCGATTGTTTTGGTTTTTCGCTTTCGCAGTAATCAATAAACAATATTTTTTCCAGCTGTATACAACGAACATCATAGCATTACGTTATCGATTGGTGGCTGTGCGAGCGATCGTTCTTACTCTCGCAACTGCTCAAGATAAAACAAGTGCAGTGCTAATTTTCAACCTATTGATCGAGTATATACGCTGAAGCAAGAAGTTCAAAAACTTCCTGCGAAGTTTGATGTCGCCTGAGAAGCGCGAGAGAAAGTCCCTTACTGCGTTTAACGCAGCAATACATAAAAAATACTGACAGTTAAAAAAATGGTTTTCATGGACATTTCATAAAACTCATTTTTTAAGTGCCTTCATCGTAGTCATGGTTAAGTTTTGATATGAATCAATTTTCCGATTCAACTTCAGGGTTTTTGTGGTTTGAAAAGTTTAACGACATTTACCAAACCTACCCTGTTTAATGCGCCTTGGTCCGAACCTGTCCGTGTTGCAGTGCCATCTGCAAGTATGGGTCCATCAGGGGTGGGATGAGGAAATTCCTCCTGATGCATCGCTTCGTCGCGGTGTTTTGTTCGCGATGTTGTGCTACCGCTTGCAAGTATAGACTCGCGGAGAGGAGCACTGGGGTAGCACTTTCATCGCCCGGGCGTTTTGTATGGAAAAAGTTGCACCTAAACCCGCCGTCGCGCAACTTTGTTTGTCGGGTACCCGACGAACAAAGTTGCGCGACGGCGAGTTTAGGAGCAACAATTTCTATACAAAACGCCCGGGCGATGAAAGTGCTACCCCAGTGCTGTTCTCCGCGAGTCTATACTTGCAAGCGGTAGCACAACATCGCGAACAAAACACCGCGACGAAGCGATGCATCAGGAGGAATTTCCCCATCCCAACCCTGATCGACCCATACTTGCAGATAGAACTGCAACACGGAGCGGTTCGGACCAAGGCGCATTAAACAGGGTAGGTTTGGTAAATGTCGTTAAACTTTTCAAACCATAAAAACCCTGAAGTTGAATCGGAAAATTGATTCATATCAAAACTTAACCATGACTACGATGAAGGCACTTAAAAAATGAGTTATATTAAATACCACTGAAATCAGTTTTCGTAACTGCCAGTATTTTCTATGAATTGCTGCGTTAAACGCATTAAGGGACTTTCTCTCGCGCTTCTCAGGCGAAATTAAACTTCGCAGGAAGTTCTTGAACTTCTTGCTTCAGCGTATATACTCGATCAATAGGTTGAAAATTAGCACTGCACTTGTTTTATCTTGAGCAGTTGCGAGAGTCAGAACGATCTCTCGCACAGCCACCTATCGTTAACATAACGCTATGATGTTCTTTGTGTCCGGCTGGTCAAAATTATTGTTTATTGATTACTGCGAATGCGAAAAACCCAAAATCGCTATACATTTCTCATAGCATGATTCATTATGATTCATAATGTAAAGAAACAAAATATTATGTCAAAAACATGGGTCTTCTATCGAGCTATTTTTTTCAGTCGTAGAAGTGTAGTGGAGAATTAAAAAACACTTTTTTAAGTGACTGAAAGCGAAATAAGCGAACCAGATCCAAATATTGCGCAAAATAGAATCAATGTGTTCAGTTTGATATCAATCATCACTTCAAACACTGCTCATAATTACCAAGCAATGAAGAAAAAATAAAATATTATTTTGACAATTAATTATGAATTTGAACCAAATGTCAACAAGCCAAAGTAAACCAACCTGCAGCTCTATGAGCCTTGGGCAGTTTTGCCTGCTGTCAGCAGAGTTGTTTTGATTTTGCCACCGCTTGCAGAGTGAAATTGCAGTTCACCAAAAATGTGAAGAAAATAGTAATATAACGGCAGTTTTCGTTAATATTCGGTAAGTAAACGTTATTGTGATAAATGATAATCAGAAAGAATCCAAAACTGTGCTAATTTTTATGCATATTCTCTTCCAAAGTTCAACGCAAGCAGCAGCGGCACCAGAAGCCCAACCGCGGTGTCTTCACGCGGTGGAATGCAAGTTCCGTGCGGAGATGGCTGATTTTTGCAGTAAAGGCGGCTCCTGGCGAATAAGTGGTTTGTAACGTGGTGTATAAATATATTTGAATAAAAAATGTTCTTTTAATATAAAATTACGACTCAGGAATTTTCCTTTGTACATGATGACAATATATTGAAAACATCGCCTCTATTAAAACACCGCGCATTGTATAAAAAACATCGCGTCACGCCGTTTTTGTCACGCGACCTACATATTTCGCGGGTTCCATCAGTACTCTGATGATACCATGAAAAACGCTCTTTTGATAGTGCAACATGCGTATTTTTGTTACTCGGGGAGTCACTCTCTAGATCAAACTCGTTATGTGACTAATTCGACTCAAATCATTGTGAGACGATTCAAATAGTTTAGGATCAAGTCAGAATCGACTCAAGTCCCACACAAATCAAATCTGATTCGAATCAAATCTTAAGAATCCGTCAAATGGGATCCATATCTTAAGAATCCGTCAAATGGGATTCGAATCTTGGGAATCCGTCTAGGGATCGAATCTTCGAATCTTCCGAATCCCGATTCTGCCAACGCTAGTTGTTGTTGCAACAATTTAGTTTGTAACGCTGTGAGCAACAAGCAACAGTGGCGTACGTGTTGTCCACGAACGTCGTCAAAACTAATCATTTGTACTACGGGCGGTGGTACCAATGCACGGAAGACACCAATTCAAACATATGTTTTAACTGGATATAACCGCACGTATGATAATACGTTCAGCATACGAAGTTATGTTGCAATAACGTCACTATCACAATAAATTTACCAGAAATAAGTTTCAAACAAAAAGCTTTTCTCGACACGATGAAACCATGTGGTGCTATCGGAATTCAATCACAGGTTGCTTTCTCAACGATTCTCAGATTTATTTTACCAATGAGTGAATTCAATCTGTCGTCGAATACCGTTTAAAGTTAAGTGAAGTGTTTCGTGTACTATAAGTTGACCACAAATGTGTTGTAATACCAACGCGATGTTCCGAAAAGTGTCTGTTGCTCGAAAATTTTTGGTAGAGCATAAGTGATGTTCTCTTTCGTGCAATAAATCTATTTAAGTGTTTCTTTGTGATTTTATGTTCAGTCCATGATGGTCGATGTTCCAAATTTCGGACGGCCAGTTGCAAGTGAGAAGAAAACATGTTGATTTGATGTAACATAGTTTGAGAGGAGTGTCTTTGAATGTGGTGGTTTTGCTACAAAAGAAACTACAGGTGTTGTGTGATACATTGTTCTTGTTCTGGTGTAGCTAAAATCCAAAGATGCACCAAAGTAAATTGAAAAAACGGTAACATAAAGCATGTGATAAAGAAAGTACCTGAACCTTAAAAACTCATGCCTCGTTGGAAGTGCCTGAAAAGAAAATTCGGGGAAAACAAAAAACCCAAAAGAAAATGCAACGCCGAGCAACTGGTAATAAAACGCCGTCCATCAGGTACCCAAGCAGGGTGGAAGGTTGGCTAGAATTTTTTGGTAAGTTTTTATCACCCATTTCAGTTGCTTTTCAAAACGGTTGGAATAGCTATTACAAACCTGACCTAGGTACCAACCTAAGAATGCGCAAACAAAATACTATGGTTCCTATTTCCGCCCTACCCCCTTTAACTTCCAGGTACCGTTTACAAACAGCTCCTTTTTTATTAATGAACGAAACTGCATAATATTCATTTTATCTGCAACAGGGAGTGTTAAATAACTGGTTAATAACTTGTTCCGTTCATGTTCTAACCATATTTCTTCTCGTTACCATTTGAATCGTTGATATTCACCCACAATATTATAAAACCTGGAATCCTGAACAAAAGACATAGTTTCACCCTACACCCGAATCTAGATGTAGATCTGATCTAACACATCCGAACTTCTTTCTGTGCGGGATTTATGAATAAAGAAGCTAATTTCTTTGTATGGTATTACATTTTTCGGTACTATGAATACAAAACCGCAACTTGCTCATCCTTCGATTTTAATAAAAATCACGTATTGTATGGTCACACGTGTTTCGAAGCAGGTCATAAGTATCGCATATAAAATATGACCTATTTTTTCGTCGAAGAGTGTAGCGAAGCGCCGAAAACCCACATTAATATACAATTTGAGTTTGGCCGAAGCATATAGGGCGGAAAAATTGTACCATCCTTTCTCTACTTTTGTGCAACGGTCAAATCATTTATTGCTGATACCTTGAATTCAACCACAGGTCATACATATTGCAGCTTACAGCAAGGAAACGCATATTTAATTAGTTGAATCCAACAAAACGTAGCAAAAGTAAGATGTACTGTTAAAATGCCGGTAAAATATACATGTATTTTACTTTTATGCTTTTTTTTCAATAAAAACTGATCAACCCTGCTCTTCTCATAAGTTTTAGAATTGTTAGGTACCGTAACATACGTTAGCTTTCGTTTGGCCTATACATTTGAGTACTATTGGTGTAGATGACTTTTGCTGTCATGTGTATTTATGTAGGCCGACATACATGGAGAAAGGGAATATGAAGGACAGAGCGATAGAAATAGAAGGAAAGAAAGAGCGACAAAAATAGCTTTATTTGCAGGTCCAAAACTTTCCAAATAAGCATTTTCTAGCTCGAATGCGGCGTTTTGTATCCGTTGAGGTCGTTTACAATGCACTTTCACTTTTTTCTCGTTTCCTCCAAACTTATTTTGATGGACGCAAGTCAATTGAATAAATGCTTAGATATCTAAAAACAGCTTGACATCATGGATTAACTGATGTGTAGTTTTTAGCCACTTCAGATTGGTCAGATTATATAGATTGTATAGTTTGTTGCAACCTGTTGTTTGGCATTTTCCTCATCTAACTGAATATGACAATATGAATGGTAAACGGTTGTTCATAGTTATATTGAAACACATACACCAACAATTATGCCAAAACTGACATAAAATTTCTTAAATCAATATGTATACAACGATATGGTAGTAAAATAAACGCGGGCTTACATCATCAGTCAGCGTTTCAAGGTGACCATAATTGGTCGTGGCAACTTGGCTGATAACAAACCCTATCAATACGCTGGTATCTACTTTTCTTCGTTGTGTAGTGAAAGAACTTGAGACGGAGTACAGGTACATTCTCAAAAGTTAGCATGAGGTATCACGTAGTCTATATTTTGTGATACCTTATAACTGTTTTTATCGAATGAAGTCGTGGATTATTCATTTGTTCACCTTGCTGCTACATTCGTTCGTGTCGGCTCATTATGATGACTGTAGTCAGCAGAAAAATGATACATTCATACACACACTACGGAAGACTCATACTAATGTGGAAGAACAATGGTGGGAATTTTTTTAAGTTACCTCGTGCTGTTCATGCTACTGCGTGTAGTTGAGTCATACTACATCCATGGTGTGTATCCATTGTTTGCAAACGACTTCACTAAATTTAAATAAACTCTAAATGTGCCGCGTTACAAGTCATCAAGAGAGAGAGAGAGAGAGAGAGCGAGAGAGAGAGTGAGAGGAAGGATTGGATTTCTTACATACGAACATCTTCGTACCTGAAAACTATGACAGTTTGCTGCGCAGGGCATTTCTGATACAGTTTTACTCATTCATGGCTTGGTTAGCTAGTAATTCTTGTATGCCTTATTTGGATTTTAATTAAATCGTAAGCCATCGAGTAGAAAGCACCCAAGCTCCAAAAAATGCCATAAGCATTCTCTGAGTCTGAAGTTTGTTTAGAGTGTTTATGGGAAAGTCTCACAATCAATTGAATTGTGTGAATTTATTTACCATAAGACCTTACTTGATCTTTCGACCTCTAGTGTGCTTGTGAAGAGCGTACACCTTATGTATTAACTGATGAAGAGTAGGAATTACTGTTAGTTTTTTGTTCGTAGGCTGAATGTCTTTCCTAAGAATAAGATGGATTGACCTAATTGAATTCTTCATAACGTTTGGCGTATTGTCAATACGTGGATTCGTTTGTACAAACCGTACGATTGTGCCAAAATTGTCGGATATATTTTGTTTATTTTGGCCAGATTGGATTTTGCAGATGTCATTTTTATCACATATTATCACACTTTGGCAGATGCTGTTGGTGAATCTCAGTATCTACGTAACTCCACCTAAACAGAAAGTTTACATGATATAAGGTTTTTTGTCAAGCTTTGTGATGTTGTTGACCGATCACAGAGTAAAGGAGGTTAGTGATGATGAACTTATAATTAAAAGAGACAGGAAGTTTATGTGAACCGAGCGTCGCGGAATGCGTCTTTTTATACGATGGAAATAGGCAAGCATAAATGACGACCGGGAACATCCGGTGCTCGAGGAAGGGTAAAACTGGACTTGAGACTACCTGTTCCCTAACATCAACGTCTCCCATGTCGTAGAATAGTCACACCACCTTTTGTGTTTCCATATTTCTGGATCATATATGAAAAAAGTACAAATCTAAACAAGGGATTATGATTAATAAAGTAATATTTATTGATTGGTAACATAACTATAAAATATATAACTTTGAATTTTTTAAATTAAAATCAATTTGATTTATAGATTTAAAAAATATCTACTATTTCACAGAATCATTTGTGGTTATACTTGCACGGATAATATTATGAACAAAATCAATTTAAGTTTGAGAAGTAATTTTGGAAAAATGCAAACAAAATGTTGGATTGATATTTCTTGTACATAAATTTCATGCAAATTGACATCATTATTAAAAAAAAAATTATAAAAAATCGACTAGTAATTATAAATTTGGTTCCATTCCTTATACGATGCTATGATTTATACTTCTCAGTATCTTATGCCAGACAAAAACTGAATAATAAATATAATATGAAATTTATGTTTCATGTTATGTTTCAAAAACAAAAACTTGTTAATAAAAAAAGGCAATAAGAATCTGTGAGATACGACAAATCGGAAGTGTTGACAATTTACCGTTACACATTCAGGTATCATCCGTTGTGTCCCAACCTTACAGTAGACGCGATTTTGACGGTGATGTGTTATAAAGCCGGGACAAGTCTCGTAAGCCCTTACGGGCAGGCATGACCAACAAGGTCGTTACGCCAAGAAGAAGAAGAAGAAGAAGTGTTATAAAGCCGTTGGTATACTTGTTTTTCCTTTTTTATGCTACACGCTAGGAAGTGACCAGTCCAAGCAGGCAAGAAAATTATGTACTATTACTTCCTGGTTTGATCCGTCAAGCCATTTCTAGCGCACAGTGCTTTCAACGCCACGATGGAAAAAACACGCCCCAAAATAGGTTCGCGGGCTAAAACGTAAAATTGATTGGATTGATGAAAATATGTTCTTATCAGTGTGGTTTGATCCAAACAGTCAATCGTGTTTAACACTTTCAAATTTTGAAATTTTATATTACTTCTTATAAAATTAACAATTTTTAGTAAAAGATAAATTTTCTTTAACACTATTGTGCACTTTGGTAAAGATTTAAAAAAGTAATTGAGCGTTATTTTAGCGTAGAGCTTATTGCTCTACATCTGTTATTTTATTTAGAACTAGCTTGACGCCCCGGCGTTGCTCGGAGACGAAGGGATTGAGAAAAGAATTATGGTTTTACTCTTTACTTGAAAGTTTGAATTAATTTATTAGTTACAATAACGGAAAATTTAAATGTATGAAATTTCATCAATTTCCCCGTGATGTATAAACCTTAGGGTAACTATGTTGGATACACCTTGACATTTGTTTACATGCTTGTTTTGTTAGTGTTAGTAAAACTGAGTTTAAATTGTAAAATTCAGATAATTTTATCAAAAAATAGGGATCAAGCAAACCTTCAACAACATCTGCAGTACTTAAATTTAATGTGTGAAAAGTTTCAGAAGCGACAGTTCAGTATTGGTCGAGTTTTTAGTGTACACAGAACTCCATACATAAAAAAAGCTAAAATATGTAGTAGTTGCTCTTGTAGTTCATGACGCTTGTTTTGTATGAACACTATTTATTCGCTTGTCTCGAAAATCTGTGTGAAATCTCTTGTCAACTGCAATATATCGGCGTGATGTGGATCAAAGTTGTGTAAAAACTTTCTTATAGAAATTGTTGAAATTAACGTTCGTTCAGTTCTCTTGCCATTCAACAAAACAAATTTTGCAATTCAAACAAAAGCTAATACTCAAAGATCCAAACTTTCGATGTATTGCTTCAAAGGGGTCGCGGGCCGGGTCCGATGCTCTAGCGGGCCGAATGTGGCCCGCGGGCCGTATGTTTCCCTGGTTTCTGGGTATCCCTGGTCTACAGTGACCGGCAGGAAAAAGTGCCCACTTCGAATTTTGTTGATTTTCGCTCAATATTTTTTTCTCAATCCAACAAAATATTCTGCAAGTATTTTTCGAATATTGATTTACATATTTTATATAAGATCCACTAATGAGTAAGCGAAAACAAATATATTTTGATTTTGAGAAAAACATAATAAAAAAAAGTATCTAAAAAAACAGTGACAAGAAAAAGTGCCCACTTTGAAATTTGCATTGAGGGCTAACCAATTTATTGCGTTTTAATATGTTTTAGGTTTGTTAGCACTATTTCTGACATTTATACACGTATGATCACGTTTTTAATTCATGTTTGGTTGTAAATATACAATTTGTT
Source organism: Anopheles coustani (assembly GCF_943734705.1). Lineage (NCBI taxonomy): Eukaryota > Metazoa > Arthropoda > Insecta > Diptera > Culicidae > Anopheles > Anopheles coustani. The sequence continues at coordinate 47,905,897 of NC_071289.1, read as the reverse complement.
TACATTAGGTTTAGGTATCTCATTAATTTGAGTGTTACGAGAAATTAAATAGCATAAAATATTTTTTATGGCACTTATCTACATTAAAGTAACTTACATCAAGAATGATAGCCTACTGCAGAGTATTTGATGTAGAATAGCAAAACCCACAAGTGGCAACACAAACCGGTAAGTAGAATATCCATCACTTTCTAGGATCTACCAGAATGAAAGTTGTCGCGTGGATGTTTGTAGTAGGCACGACCAGTTGAGGGGTGCAGGTAAAAGTAGGGAAAATTCGCTTTCCGGTCGAAAACATACTTTTGCGAGGATTGTTGTGATTCGCGCTCGTTTTCTGATGCGAAAAAGCGATCATAGCCTACCTTATCCTGTACCTTTCAACTGGTCGTCTCTACTTCAAACATCCATGCGTCAACTTTCATTCTGGTAGATCCTAGAAAGTGATGATTTTTCTACTAACCCGTTTGTGTTGCCACTTGTGGGTTTTGCTATTCTACATCAAATACTCTGCAGTAGGCTATCATTCTTGATGTTCTACATACACTGCCCCGGTTGCTAGGTGAGCTGTAAAACGCTGTAACGATCCCATATTCAAAACACGAAATCCTCAACGCAGCGGTAGAAAAATGCATAGTTACATTTTAAACGCACCGATCGGTGGAGGATCGCCATCGTAGAGGAGACAAGCGCAAAACAGATGCGCGCATGGACGCTAAAATAATTCGTGAGGTCAAGAAAAATTCAAAGTAACTGTCAGGGAGATCATGGAAATACTTCAGCCATCAGTTTTTGAAAGAATTATCCGTCGCCGGCTTGTTGCATACGAGTTAAAGAGCAGATTTGATAGGAGGCGCCCTTATATCAGCAAGGCCAATAAGGCCAAGCGTCTTAAGCGTTTTAATCGAAGATGGCATGAACGTATACAGTGCAGATCGAAGGAGGCAATGTTGCAGGTTCGCCACATCCAGGGCACAATATGCCACGAAGGAAGCAATATGGTGGTCTGGGGTTGTTTTTCGTCCAGTGGAGTGGGGAGCCTTGGGAACATTAACGGTGTTAAGACTGCAGATTACAACATAAACATAAACATCCTGTAACAAAATCTGGAGATTTCACTGATCCTGACGGGCCTTGAAGAAAAGTTCGTTCTCCCGGCGGGGGCAAGTTCGACGCAGCCCGGCGGGGCCAAGTTCGACTTCTTGTCGGACAAAACTGTTGAAATGGCCGCCTCAGAGCCCGGAGATTAATAATTTTTGGGCAATTCTCGATGCCAGGGTGGACAAAACTGATGTATCGAATAAAAACGACAATTTTGAAGCTCTAATGCGCGCTTGAGAAGAATAAAATCCCCAAAAACTAAAAATCCTAGTAGAAAGTATGCCAAAACGCCTTCAGCAGGTTCTAAAAGCTTAAAGAGAACACATAAAATATCATAAATTTTTATGTATAATAATGAATAACTGGGCACTTTTTCTTGTCACGGTTTTTTTCGATACTTTTTTTTATTATTTTTTTCTCAAAATCAAGATATGTTTGTTTTCGCTTACTCATTAGTGGATCTTATATGAAATATGTAAATCAACATACGAAAAATACTTGCAGAATATTTAGTTGGATTGAGAAAAAAATATTCAGCGAAAATCAACAAAATTCGAAGTGGGCACTTTTTCCTGCCGGTCACTGTATGGCTATTATAGCCGGTCCTAAAGGACGAGCCCCTTCATAGAAGTTCGGATAGAGTCGGTACGCCTATGATTACGAATAAGGGAACAAATTGTTCGACTTAGCGTAGGAGGTTATACCCTGACTCGCATAACGAAAGAAGGAGAAGGTTTTGAGTTGTCGATTTTTAGATACTTTACCAGGGGGCCAATTTATGTTTAGCATTACCTTTACTCGGTATAAATGTATCGTAATAAAATCCCCCATGCCGTAAATAGAGTTGGTAAGCCCAAGAGATTTACCATGAACCAATAATTATCTTATTCAACCATTCTTTTCATTTGACATGATGGGTACGCCAGCTTCAATTTCCAAAGATCCACATAAATTTTGAATTTTTGATACGAATTATGTAATCAGTGGGTCATTGCCCGTATTCTAAATTTTTTTTTTTCATTTTAGACTTTTATTTTAGCTTTGTCCATCCCTGGACGAACTTTTCATTTTAGTGTGCTGATCGATGTTACAAAAATTTGAATTAAAAATACGGACAAGCTCTGTAGAAATTGGACAGTGAGATTATAACAAGTTTATCTGAAAATCGTAGTAAATTTGACCAATTGTCTACTTTTTTTCTACTACGTCTACTAGAGAATGAATATTTAAATGAAAAAATTGGACTACAATCGAAGGATAATTTTTTTAAATTCATTTTTCAAAAACTAAATTGGTCTATAGACAATACTGTGTAACTCTGAATAAATGGATAATCAGTCCTCTTGTACAAGGGAGGGTGCGGTATCAGTTGGGAATCGAATCTACGAAGAGTTCTTATTCTGATCCATATAGAAGTAAAGTTTCCTCCGAAGTTTGCCTATACAAAAACTTTAAAGTAGTTACTTGTTTAAGATAGTTAAAGTAATTTAAATTTTCTATTTTGTTTCAGAATCGGGAAATCAAACCGTCGGTTCATCAGAAGGGCACTGGGAAGCACGTTACTGCGTATTGCAACAAGATGAACAAACTTTTACTACGTATTGTAGTGAAGAGCTTTCGGTAAGTTTATCAAATATTATTATCCATTAATTGCTACTCTCTTATATTCAATTGAATAGCCTGAAGTCACAAAAATAATAGAGTGATTAAATGGCGCTAAAATAACTAAAATGTAAGAAAAATAAACTGCTGCATTGAATAGCTTAACGCCAAAACGGATGTATTTCCCATTCAACTTTAAAACCGGGTCACCGTGGATCATTGATTCCGTGGTCACGACTTAGAAAACACAGTACATTACATTTACATCAAATGTTCCTCTTGCGGTGCAATAGATATTACAACGTTTTACATATCGTCTCGCAACCTCGGTAGTATGCGTAGAACATCAAACAACTATAGCCTACTGTCAGCATTTGATGTTGAATCGCCAAACCTCCAAGTTGTAACACCAAACGGGTCAAGTAGACAATTCGTCACTTTCTAGGATTCACCGTAACGATACCTAGCGGTTGGAGCGTACAGGATAAGGTAGGCTATGATGGCGCAAAAGTTAGTTTTTCAACCGAAAAGCGATTTTCCCCCTATTTTTACCGGCACCCCTCGACTAGTCGCGTTTACAATAAACATCCTTGCGACAACTATCATTGCGGTAGATCCTAGAAAGCGACGAATTGTCTACTTGACCCGTTTGGTATTGCAACTTGAAGGTTTGGCGATTCTACATCAAATGCTTACAGTAGGCTATAATTGTTTGAAGTTCTATGTACACTGTCGGGGTTGCGAGATGATATGTAAAACGCTGTAATGCAGAATCTATAAAAGAAATATATCAGCCACTACACATTTATTTTCGGCGGCTTTCGTTTTAACGGTTATATTAACAGTTTTGACTTTCGTTTCAGCTAACAGATATCCTTTTCGGTGAATTGCCCCGAGTACGCCTAACACCAAATCCTATGTCCACTATTTGGGAAACGGCTCATCCTACTGTAATAGAAGAGCAGGATGAAGATCTCGACCACATCAAACATCACAAAATATACCCTGTAACAGGTATGTTCACGAGTCTTTTTTTATCATGTAGAGATTTCGTAGATTTGATTGGATGTTTAACTGCTGTTTGATTTTGTTTATTTAATTTAACTGAAAAACATCCCAGCTGTAAAATGTAAAGTTATCTGACCATTTCAATTGGCAAAGATTGCCAAACAAAAAAATGAATAAAATGCTGAAAAACCACGCAAAACGAAATATCTCATAATTTTTATATTAAAAAATTACGTAGGCACTCGCCCTCCAAATTGTTTTAATATCGTAGCTCGATCTCACTGTTGACGCTACCATCTTTTAAGCTTAACTTGGGCCTACCACGTAACTGTTCATGTTCGGGACAACCTTAAAGGCTTAATCAGAAACTGCCAGCTAAGTTGAACCTGGCGAGTCTTATTTCCTTGCTCGATAGTAAGATCGCCGTACATCACATAGAGGTGAGCAATGCTACTTGCACAGTTCTGTACAATTCCAACTTTGACTGTCTTGTCAGGTATTTTGAGTAGAAGAATTTTCTAATACTGAATCAGTTGGTTTGTTATTAGACCAAATTGATGCATCGCTAATCCTTTGAAATGCCTCCGCTACAAAAGGAAGCTTTCTGTTACTTTTTACATACTTTCAAGTTCCGAATCACGGATAGCCCTCGCCCGTGCCAATGTGGAAGAGCGCGCAGAAAATCCTACATCATTGACTTGACTTGAACTTGGCTCCACTTGTCATGTGACGCTGGCCATGGCCAATTTTATGAATCTTATTATCTTTCGCGAATAACCAGCCTTGCTTCAGTTTTGTCCTGGCTTTAGTACCATGAAATATTAAAATTTGTCTCAATGAATAACGATATTTCACTTAATCGACTTTTTTCATTAGTAGCATAGTAGTTTAACATAATTGAACTCCTTTGTTGCTCATGCTCATTGTTATTGTCATTTTTTTTTTGTTGATCTATTTTCATTACTTTTTCGGAATATAACCAGACATGTAGAATGGCAATGTGTGAACAATGTGTTTCAATTTAAAATGATCATACACGATCCTGGGTAATTTGAGTGAGTGGAAGAGATTGCTTAATTAACACTCAACTGACAATTCCTTTTAAACTATGTGTAAATTAGTTAAGTTTCCGTTGTCTCTAGGTACGAAAATTTATTAGTGGTTTTGGTAGCTCTGCTCACAAATGGATCATCATGTTTCATGACATCAGCGCAAACGGTGAGATGATTTACAAGTATGTGTTGTATACCCAATGTGTTCTTTTCAATTCAGCGTGGGTAAATGCATGCTAATAAGTTTGTTTATTTAAGTTTGATCAAGTAATTTCAATAGTAGTAGTACACAGTGTAGTAGGGGGATCCGCGACAGCCGAGCGGTAGCGTCGTTTCGAAAATCGGCCCATGAGCGCCGAGGATGTTAAGTGTTAAGTCCTTAACGTGTAGGCATGCCCAAGAGGTCGTTACGCCAAGAAGAAGACTACACAGTGTGGTACAAAGTATCATTTCCATATCAAATTGTTCCTTTACGGTTGAACACTTGATAAATATTAAACTGAAGATGAAGGGAATGGAAAAAGATGTAAGTGAAAATTTCATGATGTTTTCTTCAATTCATAAACATTTTTCACATAAACAGTTTTCCCAGTCATACCATTTTCACTTCTCTCTGAAATACTTTGTGCTTTGTCAATAGACAGGCTGCACTCTTTTTCTCTTCTAATCGCGTTTTCGCTCCGTAGATGTATCTCATAATTACTCTCTGAAAATAGCACTTCGTTACATGGTGTTCGTGATGACTTATAACAGTGTTCTTCAACCCCTTTGTTAAACCTTAAATCCGCGTGTATATCGTATGTATATGTATAGTATATCGTTAAGGAAACTTATTCCTAGTTTCTACCATCTTGATTGCTTTAAATACAAGTATATCTAAGAACTATAAACATTACTCAGTTCTTAGCATACCAATTAAAAAAAGATTTCTACAACCTGCGCAGATATTTGAAAATAAAGATAAACTACATCACAATGTGCCGTTTATGTATGTTTTAATTATGCGTCTAGGCAACGTGAATGTTATAGTTAAAAGTAATCCAGCATTTTCACTTGAGCAAGTTGACGAACACTGATTTTTAGTGTAACCGAGAAGTGCGTTTGAGCTCACGGAGTGGAATGGGAAACTCGATCAATTTGGCGCAGCAGTCGCGTAAAGCAAAGAAGTGTTTCAGTCTCACGCTGGCATTGCGGTTGAAACGTGGTTGCTCGAGCCATGGGTTTTATGATTACACGCGCAAGGCTCTATTGTGTAGCAAGATTTTCTTTGTGTTAGTGTTCCTAGTAAATTAAATGTTTGGGTTGGATTATTCAACGACGCCGACGATTGTGCGACGTACATGTTTTCGAACATAAGCCTTTGGCGTTGGAGTTGTGTAGTGGATGTTGCTTTGATTTAGCTAAAGTAAATACAACGGTTTGGTTTACTGATTAATATTTCTCTTTTAAACTCTTAACATGTGTGCAAGGTCAATTCATCTGCCTTTATAATTGGTAAAATAGTTCATGTTATTCCAAGTAAAAATTCAATTTTTTGTCTGACGAGTTGTCTGTGGCAAATAATTGTTGATAGGTACATCAGTGCCAACCTAAAAATAGTACCGACATGTGCGTTAGACCATTGTATAACACCTCTGCCGGTTAAGGTGTGTACAGTGTGTTAGAGTATTGAAACAAAGCGCGCCTTACATTGGAATCTAAATCCACGACGACGTAGCGTAAAGTGAATTATATTAGCAATACGTACCAATTTCACCACCGTAACAGCGTTGGAGATCATCTGAAATATGTGCCTTAGTTAAAGAGTGCAATGTGAATTGACTGCTGCTTCACACTCTCAACTGTGTCGTACATGGATGGGAGGTTAGAGAACAGAAGACCATGAATAGCACCACCCTGGCGCCTGCGTCAGTATCTTCGGATGGTTACCAGCATCGTACTCTAGAACGGCGCACATCTCGTGGATTAACTGCTTGCCTGCGGGGTGAACGGGATGAGATGGAGTGTAAGTGATGTCATTCTATAGACCTGGACAAATAATGTGGGGTGGTACACATCATCTATCTGTACATTTGGTAACTTCTTTGTTCCTACTTTTTCCTACTTTTGCGGCATTTGCAAATGATAAACATTTTGAAACATGAAAGTTCAACGTCCGACGGAAGTCAACACCAAAAACGTTCCCTTCGTCACAGAATACCACATTCATCATGGGACACTGTGCAAGCAACACAGTGGAAGCTCTGAACTGTAACGGCTTCAAATAAAAGGCAGTGGGTGTATCCCATGAGCAACACAGATATACCGATTCCATGAGCAAAAGAGATTCAGATGAAAATGTGATGTAGCGGGAGAAAAATTTTGTATAATGAACAGTGTTGTACAGATTGTTATATCATACCAGTTTTTTGTTCCTTGATAAATGCAATACTGACATTTATGATCTCCAAATAATCAAACAATCTTCAACTTAAATTTACTGTAAAAATGTTTCAATTTGGATTTTTCAAGAAATTTGACAAAATGTTTTCGTTGTATTTCTCTAGAAAAAAGTGCACTCTATGACATACAGGGTTTCTTCGTGAACAAATGTTGTAACTGATCTTGTGAACTTTCGCACATAAAATATCTGCGCTAAGTGAAAGCAGTCATTGAACTTACTATTAAAACGATGATGATAAAGCGTAATGAATAATGGGCCTTGTGTCAGTAATTATGATGATAGTCCAATTATTTTCCAACTGCATTATGTGGCCTTTTACTTTCAACCATTGATATGGAATACAGTAGACTCCCGATTTATCGCCATAATGGGTGGCATAAGCATGTCCGCGATAGCCGAGTGGTAGCACCGGTTATAAAATCAGCCCATGAACGTTGGGGCTTACCACCTCGCCGGTGTGGGTTCGAATCCCAACCGAGACCATACCATACCCGGTACGAGAGGACTGACTATTCACGTACACAAATGCCCTTTAACGGACGGGCATGACCAAAGACGGTCGTTACGCCCGTTTAAGAAGGAGGGTGGCATAAGCATCCGCAGATGAACTTATTTTTCGGATGATACCATTTGTTCAGAAGATTAACGCAACAATACAAGTCAACTCGGTGAACTGAAAAAACACACATTGTTTCGTAAAACCTTTTTTCATTGTTATAAAAGATAAATCAAGAAACTGAATTTACAAACGGAAAGCATACAATGAGACACTTAAATAGGCGGTACATTTTGTCCGCTGTCTTCTGTTTTTTTGTGTTGAGAAAATCCTGAAACGACCACGATAATCTACAACACAGAAAGATAATTGGTGCACTACTGCATTTAATTTGTTTCTAGTTAACCGGGTGTATAAGTTGTAGTCGTTCCTCCGTTTGACTTTTTAGAAGTTTTGAGACGGGTTGTAGGCATTACTATAAATGTGTACAAATCATCATTAATGTTAATTTTTTTTCTATATCACGCGAAATTACTTCTAACCCATGTTGTTCTTTATTGCTAATATGCTGTATATAAAAAAAAAGTGGAGGCGAGAAAACTCTCGCTTGTTAACCTTTTTTTTTAATGCTCAAACAATTCAATGACCCGTTTGAGGTGACTATATTTTGGCACGGTGAAAATAAATTAAACATTTTAAAACTGATCACGTTCCTACATACCTTTTTTGCTTGGGTTTCTATTTATGCACTTGCTCAGTATTGATATAAACAAATGGAGAAACCCGTTGTTTAGCCTACATACATTTTAGCACATCATACTAGCAATTTGATTCAGCTAAATAAGGCTTCATTTTGTATTGTATGCAAAGCTGAATATTTATTTATGCCCGGGGTTTGTCTACCCTTAAACCTCAGTTTGTAAAAGCCATCAAACATTTTTCGAATATTTAATTGAATCCCTTAAAAGCACAGAGTCAAATTGAAGAAATAACGGCATGCCTATGTGCGCAAGAATTTCCTCATAAAACCGCCTAAAAAGCGGCTCGTTGTCTATGCCATTACCGTTGCCGGAAACGATCTTTTTGATGTTTAACTTTGTGTGGACAGATGCAGTAAATGTTGTTTCCCCATTGTCGCGTTATAATCCCACTGTACCGGAATTCACAGTGCCGGTTTCTGTGAGCCGAATTTGAGGATTGCCAAAACTACACGTATCTGTTTATACATACGCGGTCAGTTCAACCAGGTATTCTTGTTTACGTAATATCCGATTTTTCGGACTGAATTCATCATGATACAAGATTCAGCTGTTGACCGTATTCTGCAAACATTACTTATTCCCTAGCAAGCAGTTGTAGCTGCCATTTGCTAACGTAAAAATGTACTGTATGCCTAGACTGTTTACCGGTCTTGGGACCGGATAATTATATTACCTGCCATTTAAAAATTAGGTTTAAATTTTAAATGTTAGAGATGGTTCTTTCGATAGTGTTAGTAAATCAAACATGGTTGTCACCTATTTATATTATCAAGTTTTACGTTCAAATTGATTTTTTTCATTTAAATTGACTCGGGCTCTTTTATGTTCAGTTTTTTACTGGTAATTGATTTACTTAAATGTGTTTCTTATTAATTTGATTGGTGGGTAACAATTTATTGTTGCATATTGGTGATTCTAATTGTTGTATCGGGGGTCCGCGACAACCGAGCGGTAGCGCCGGTTAGAAAATCGACCCATGAGCGCCGGGGCTCACCACCTCGACGGCGTGGGTTCGAATCCCAACCGAGACCGGACCCTCCCCTGTACGAGAGGACTGACTATCCACGTACAACAGGGAAACAAGTCTCGTAAGCCTTTAACGGGCAGGCATGACCAACAAGGTTATGCCAAGAAGAAGAAGAAGAAGAAGAATTGTTGTATATTTTTGTTTGCTTCTGAATATTTGACTTTTGGAAAAAAAAAATCCTCTAGCAAAAAGATCTCTTCTACCACACTTATTTTATTGGATAATTCATGAGCAATAACATATATAATATGAAATATGACTTGGCACTAGTTAAATTAGAACTGACTCAATCTTGTAATAATTGAGATTTCAATTCATCTTGAAATGTTAAGTGTACAAAACTGCATTCATACGCCAATGCATAGTTATTGTAACGCAATATTATTTGATTGCTTCCTATGTCAAACGCACATTATCACGTGTTATTTGCACGAAACATTTGAGTATCCAATCATGTAGCGTATTTTATATATTTATTTTACTGTATGTTTCATTCAAGCAAGTTTTAATTTTTAATGTTTTTTTTCAGGTGAGTTCCGGACTCAAACGCTGCCCCGTTTGACGAGTGAAAATACATTTCAAGGTATCATTGATTACATTATCTCTGTGAATATAATTTTGTTTGTTTGATTTGTTTGTATAAAAGTTCCGATGAAATTAGAATTAGTATTATGCCTAAATTAGTTTAATATGTCCACGTCCGCATATCGAACATAAGCATAATCGTGTTTGCAGCAAGTTAATATGGAGCAATATCCATTGCAATAGTTCAGTATCCCGACAGCCGAGCGAGTATGCCGGTTAGAAAATCGGCCCATGAGCGCTGCCTTGACGGCGTGGGTTCAAATCCCCCTCCTCTGTACGAGAGGAACTGACTATCCACGTACACACACAGGTCAAAAGTCCAGTAAGCCATTTATACCCTTATTAGACGAGGGCTTTTACTGTCATCTTTACGCAGAATTTTACTGTCAAAATAGGCTTTTGACATAAAAATGCTGTCCACTCGTATAATAACTCAAAGTTCCACAAAATGGGTTTTGCAGTTAATTGATCATTTTCATGTTTGAATTTAGCGTATTGTTCAGCCTAGAGTAACGAACAAAATCTGTTGCAAACAACAGAGCAAAAAGTAAACAAATTGCCACTTTGACATACAGGCTTTGTCAGCCAACTTTGCCTCGAAAGCGGATGATTTTGCCTCTAACGCACGTTATTTTGAAATAGCTCATCAACTGTTGTCTCTAAAGCAACTGGTATTGAAATAGCTCATTGACAGTTGTCTCTAACTAATCTCATTTTGTCTCTAACTCATCTGACTCTCTAACAGTGTGTTTCTGTTTTGTTATTTTTATTTACATAAATTAGATCTGTGCTTACTCGACTCTTCTTCTTCTTCTTCACTTCGTCGAGGATTTACTCCAGTACGGCTATTGAATCCAGCTTCCTGGGCCTTCGCAAGCTAACCTGGAGACATAGACCTCTATTGGTTAAGGACTGGCTACTAAAGGCCATATGTCCTGTTTTTCTGTTGTTGTTCAGATTTTCTGTAGCCGTCACATTTTGACTGCCACCATGCGGCCAGGAGTACTGCTAGCCAACCACGCTAGTGTGCAGTCAAAATGCGGCTGTTCACCCACCGTAACGAAAGGAATATTTCCTTCCGTTTGTCAGATCGCACGAAAGTCGTGATCCGCTTGATTACTCAAACAGCACGAGATGTGCGTCGGCTAGGATTTCTCTGACTTGAGCTCCAGCTCGACGACTTACTCGACTCGACCCGACAAAAAATGAACGACGAGTTTGTTTTTAAAGCCGAAATCAAAGGAAAAATCAATTGAAAACCAAATAGTTAAGTGAATACACATTCCATTTTAAAAATGTAAAAGTTCAAACCTGGTACAATGGGGTTAAAAAAAGCACAGAATATACTTGATTTTTTAACTTAACTTTAAATCTAGGTTAGTATGGAAAGAATGATTTGTGAAGAAAAACACAAACCGTAGTGTCACAGAGCCGTTGCAACTCACGAGTTGCATTTTGCTAATCGCTGACAACGAGAGTGCACATTGCCTCACATTCCCTTACTATTTGTATCCGTGCTTCACCACTCCTCTTTCCCGTCGGTACGAATGTGGAATAGAAGGAATGTGATTACTCACCGAATGTGTATTCTCCCTTCTACTTCGGTGCGGGGAACGAAAGGAAATTTTCAGTTTGCTTTCATTAGCGTTTCATCCGTGTGCGTGTACTCTGCACGGAACACAACGTTAACTGTTGGTGTGTTGGTAGGAACGTCAACGTGCGTACTGAAATCCGCTCGAGCGTCGATTTCAGTCTGCTCGTGATACTCTCCGATAAGTCAAAAATGCGTCGTTGACGGGTGCATACATTACGAAGTTGCTTACTTTCCTAAAGTTGCGCGAGATGGAAGAGTACTAAACCGAAGTTGATATTGTTAGTGTCAAGTACTAGAGTGTCGCTAGCCCGGACCTATCCGGCTCGTTTGTGTTATAAGCCATGTTGTTGAATCCGTGTAAATCCTGCAAGTGTGACACAGGGACAGGGACTGCGGAATGCTTTACAAGTTTTCTGGCGCAACAGGAATCGTGAAACAGTTCTAACCAGTGCGAGTATAATGAGTTTTAATTGAATTAGTAAAGAGTTTCATTTACGCGGTGTTCCTACTGTGTACAATGTAAACGATGATACAGAGAGCGTAGCATCGATTAATTGGTTTTTTCTAGATTGATCAGCAGCGAAGACGACGCGTACGGTGAAATAATGCGTGTGTGTTACACATTCCGGGACACATCCGCTGTCCGACAGTTCGGTTTCACTGGTTCTCTGTATTGCTGGGTGATTTTAATAAAGGGGGAATTGTGACAAAGTGCTTCTGTGTCCTTCTTTTCTTACCCCTTTCGGTGTTTTTTTCAATCCAAGTGTCTGTCTCCCTTGCATATGATTATAAGTGTCGTACCTAGTTTTTGAATAGATCAAATCGCATTGATTTCAGGGGGAGAAACACTCATTATATATTTAAAAAGTAACTTATTTTAAATTGTTAAATTTGATTAGTCATTTGGGCAAGTGTTGTAATAGTTCGCAATATTTACAAAAGATTGTTTTGAGAATGTGAATAGTGAAGATTTCATTGTTCCTGCGTCATATTGAAACGTGTGAGTAACACGGCTAGGTCGCGCCGACTGAAGTGTGTGTGTGAACGCACGAATGGGCTTAAAGCAGGAGTGTCAAACTCAACCGCAACCATGGACCAAAACATGGAAAACTGTGAGTGGAAAAAAGTTAATTGATGTAATATTCGGTTTCAGGGTTAAAAGACCGATCGTGAGACAGTGGAGTGTAAAGAATACCGCTTTGGTGAACAATTTGCAAATTATATGCTTTTGTTTGGTCCTTGACCCCTGACTTAAGACTGATTTTATGCGCATAGATTAAACGTTTGTTGGTGCGTTTCCTGCGTTCGATTCATCTTTGAACCAAATTAAACAGATGTAAATTGTACTTTTTTAAAGCGGTCTTTGGTCTCATGTATGATTTTTTTTTCAAATCGCACGAATAAAGTTTACGTTGTGAAGGTACAACAAGCAAAAATACGATGGAATATCATCCGACTCTCTCGAAAATGTGTGTTCCCTGTAATGGCCTCTGCTCAGAAGGAAATCAATTGTACAACCCTCAGAGTTGGAATCGATTGTAACTGTTTATTTATGAACGAACAATACCGGATGTCAGACACATGTTCGAACGTCAGAGGCTATTTTCGGTACATTAATGCAGCATCCTCACAAAGGCAAGAAATAAACACGCTTTCGACTATCGAGCTATAACTTTCTATTCCAAATTATTTATCTAAGGTGGGCGTTGCAAAAGTGTAAGCGGCGATCTTCCGATCCGATCCGATCAATTATTATCTGTCCTGAACGTTTGCTTCCTTGGACAATTATACCTAAATGGTAAACTTAGAATCCATGCCCACAGTATAAGAATTAAATTTCTCTATTAGAACGAGTTTTAGTCCCTCCATTTTTTTTAAATATAAAAATTAAAAAAACACTTTAACGAACAATTTAAGAACGTTAATCTACTTGTTGGCATTATTTATTCACTTTAATCAAGACTTACACAATTAGAATCTATTTGAATTATCCATTTCTAATTGCAAACTTCAAGGAGCAAAATAGGTTACATTTTGCATTGCAAAATTATTTAAAGAATATTTCAACTCCGATTAACTCCGAACTATGTATTGAATGTATGTTCTTAAATTCTTAGAAGTAAACATCACATTCCTAGCTAACTCCCATGAACAACTATCTTATCGGTTTCAACGAACCTTCGATTCGATTATTCATCAATAACGTACCAGTACAGCCTTGAACGCAATGCAGTGGATTAGTCATTCTTTTGCTTTTGCTCCCATATCTTCAGACTCCCGTTTAAAAATCATAGTTTGCTTTAACACTGAACTTTTTCGTGCCACAAAATTAAGGAATAGTTAAAAGTGGAAATGAAAGCTGAGCTGAATAAATAATTCAAGTGTTATGCAGATTTAAACCGACTTTGTACTTCAGTGCAATGAAGTGTGAAAGTTTACGTATTGTGCGCGAATGTGGATCATTAAGATATGTCTGAAATGGCGTCGGACACATCACTCTCATCTTCCGCGGATACGCCCCGACGAAGATCGACTTTTTACGTGTCATTGGTACCAAGCGAGACACCGCCAGTGACGACAACAAGCAGTGGCCTCGGCAGTAATGATCAGGTTGCAGCCACCAGCAGCACCGACAGTAGCCGTCAACAGACTTTCTTAAATGGCAGCAAGAAACAACGTTCCGTCGAGCAAATCTACAATCCGGATTTGAGTGCGTTCAGCTTCGACTGGAGTCTGAACGATTCGTTGAACTCTTCCGAAGTACAGACGACGTCTAGCAATGAACGCGAAAATAAACTCAAACGCTATGGCGTTGTGTTGAATGCCAGTGTCAACATTGACGACGATGAAACGACGTGCCATCAACAGCAGCAGCAGCAGCAGAAACAATCAAATACCTCGACACCGATACGGCTAGTGAAGTCGCGCAGTCGTGGTAACATTCTCAGTAATTTCCCAAAAGCCCTTCCCAGTGTTTCACAGACTCTCGTGCTGCCAGTGACTAGCGGTGTAGCGTGGGAATCGGGCAAACATGATCGGGCAGCAGAGGCAACCAGCAGCAACCTTACCGCCCTGTCGCCGGTGAAAGAAAAATCCAAAACGTTGCCCCAAAATGTGTCTCTAGCGAACACGTTTCCGCCCAAGAGTTCATTTTTGCTGAAGTCCACCCCACGAATATCGCTGAACTATTCCTCTGATGCGGCAACTTGCGTCAGTATGACGGGTCTCTCCTCGCAAACAGCGAGCGCGAGTCCCAACAAAAAATCACTAAACTTTATTCGACGTGCGCATTCAACCAAGCTTTCGCGTAGCAATTCCCTGTTGAAGAGTTTGACTTCAAGGTGTGTGGATCACAGTTCAGACAACTCTAATTTACTGCACGTGCCCGTGAAAAAGCTGGACAACGAACTCCTGTACCGATGTCTGGAGAATCCCGCCAAAACTGATGACATGTTGAAGGACCTGTTTATCTGGTGTAAATACGAGAAGGAAGATGAAACTGCTGTTCACTCAGGTCAGTTTGGCATACGTGACGATTAGTCTGGCCGATTTAAAAACATCGTCATTTACGACATGTACAACTTTTTTTTATTTGTGTGTTTCAAACAGCGGAATTTTCAAAGAGTTGTTTAGAGAATTAACATCTTTTGGTTCGCGACTTTTGTTATACCAAATATTAATGCAATTTTTGTATAACGATTAGGAAAACGCAACGGAAATACATGTCCATTTGTAACACAATTGTAACATTTTATCCATATTAAATAAGCTTTGAAGAATAACTATCAATACGATTGTTGAATCTTTCAATCAATTACTAAGCAGATGATCCAGTAAATGCACGAAAATAAATATCAATATTCAAATTCAATCAATTCAGTTTGTCAGTCATCAGTTTGTGAGATATAAAAATGTCGAAAAGCTCATTTCATTTTAAAGTTGTCTAGAAACTTGGTTTTACACATTTACACATTTTGAAATGTGGGGTTAGTGTACTTACAAGGTTTACCACTGATTATTTTGTGCTATCAAATGGTAAACCCTGTAACATTACTACTCACACTTTAATGCATGTTATAGAGAATTAATCGAATGCTTACGAGATCCTCAGAAAGCTTACGATTTTCTGAAGATTCTGATTTTGTATCGGTAAGACAATCTCAAAATTTTAACTCAAGTCTTTTCTTCTTCTTAGCGTAACTAGGTCGTCTTTGGTCATGCCTGCCCGTTAATGGCGTACAAGACTTTTTCCCTTTGTGTACGGGAATAGTCAGTCTCTATCGTACAGGGGTGGGTCGGGTCTTGGTTGGGATTCGAACCCACGCCGTCGTGTTGACGAACCCCAGCGCTCATGGGGCGATGTTGAAGGTCCTGCTTAACCCAAGTATTCATACGTTAATTTACGTCGTTTTGACTGGTTTGGTACCTTCTAATCGCAAAAATCTGTTAAAATGAATTGTTTATCACCAAGGTTGTTGGTAATGAAAAACAACAAAAAATGTCTTGAACTATCTCTACCGGGACCAGTCATTTTGACGGGTTCAATAGTACGAGTGTAAACAATATTAACAAGTAAATATAACTTTTTTACAGTTCATTTTTCTTCAAGCAACACCTTTTATTATCTTCTGTAAGAATTGGCAGTGAACAATGAATGCTCACAAAGTGATTATGCTAATTTCTTATAAATTGATTTTTACTTTTAAACTTTATTAAATATCCGGCTGTGAATTGTAACATTAAACACTTAAATAATTCTTTTTAGCCCCAAAGACATTACTCGTAACTGTTTAAATGTTAAAACATCTTATAACATATATTTTATCTTTTTTGTATGGAGTTTTGTGTATTCGACCAATACTGAACCGTAGCTTCCTTTCTCACATTAAGTTTAAGCACAGTTGACAATTTTTTTGACTCCTTCTTTTCAATAAACTTAATCTTAATTTTACATTTGAGATTCAGCTTTACCAACAGAAACAAAACAAACATGTACGATCTCTACACTTCTTGACAAAAAAACAGCACATCATAAAAATGCACAAACTCGTTATTTGGGTTTCACAAACCAAAGAATGTCTACAACTTTCTGTATTTTTTCGTAAAACAATAACCATTAGTAGCAATTTCGGGTTTTTTACCAGTATTAACCCAAATTTAGATTCATACATAGTTCTAATAAAAATAATCTTCAAACCGCGTATGTATGTATCACAGGCCACTACTGTAATCCATTGAAAGTGCCAAATATTAAAGGTTATATAGGGTCAGTGAGGGACTTTTGGCCCACTAGAAAGCAGATCAATTATTACACCGATTTCTAATAAAAATGCGCCCTAACCTTTTTTAAAATGGTAATATTGATTTATTCTAGTTAAATACCAAATTTGGGTGCGATTGTATCAATATTCTTCGATAAAATCGTTAAAATCTACTGAACTGTCGTTTTTATTACCAATCATGTAAGCTTGAGATATAAGGAACCGCTGCGTAAAAAAATCGGCAGTAATTAGTGTTTTGAGTGTTTTTAGGAATTATCAAAACATCACTTGAATTTTTTTGAGTACGAGAAATAATGTTAATGATGCTAATGATAATTTTTTATGTGGGCCAACATTGGTACACAGCGGGCAAAAATAGCGTCAAAAAGTGTGTTCGGAAATTGACAATTTTTCAGTGAAAACATAAAATAAACTCAAAAGTATGAATTTTTATGCATGCTTAGATAGCTACCCTAAATTACCATATCAAGTTTATCGATATATGGTCGACTAGCTTGACGCCCCGGCTTTGCTCGGTGACGAAGGGATTGAGAGGTTTTAACTATTACTTGAACGATAAGTTTAAATTTCATAGTTACAATAACGACATATTAAAATGTTTGATATTTCATCAATTTCCCCGTAATGTATAAACCTTAGGATAACTATGTTGGATACACCTTGACATTTGTTTACATGCTTGTTTTGTTTGTGTTAATAAAACTGAGTTTAAAATGTAAAATTGAAATGATTTTATCAAAAAATAGTGATCAAACAAACTTTCAACAACATCTGCAGTACTTAAACTTAATGTGTGAAAAGTTTTAGAAGCGACGGTTCAGTATTGGTCGAGTTTTTAGTGTACACAGAACTCCATACATAAAAAAGTTAAAATATGAAGTAGATACAATGAGTGCAACGATTTCTTTTGTGGGGAACCTGCTCTAAGTGGGCCAAAATGGGTACTTTTACCCTAGTAAGGGGAATCAATGAGATATCAATCATTTTAAATATGCCACAATTTTAACTATTCAATTAAACTGGACTGATGGGGTCGTCTACTGAATCAGGACTGAATCCTGCCAGTTCTAGTGTTAAACATTTTATAAAAAGTTGTCAGAGGAAATACTATAGAAGGTATAATCATTTTTTCACACTATCATGTGAACTAAAAATCTGTTGATATTATTTACAATCCTATTTAATGCGCGTGTACTGCTTGATTACTACGTAGTGTAAAAGAGCCAATAAATCATCTTTTGGCTCACAATCACAATTGATCATCAATCAATTGTATTGTAAAGCAAGTCATTTTTAACAAAACGTCATGAAACCAGTTATTCTTACTATAAAATCAGAAGATGGTATCATAACGTTGTTAACTTTCATGTCCAATAACTTAATGACTTTAAAAAAGTTGTAAAAAATAATAAAATAAAGGAAAAAAAAATATTTATTTTTTAGGCAGCCAATCTTGAAATCCCCGTTGTATTAGTAGTAATTACTCGTACAGTACATTTTTTATAAATTATGTTTTCAATTTATTTATTTCATGTTAAAGCATCAGAACTCCAGGATAAGCAATGTTTTTTACCTTTTAAAAATGTTTTTTTTGATAAAATTATATAAAAAATTTCGTTTCGTTTATTTTATAGATACCTCTTATGAAAAAGCATGCCGTCGGGGTTCAGCACCAAGCACACCAGTGCTGGGACAGAAAACGGAATCGACTTCCAGGTTCACCAATTTCTTTTCCAAGCGGTAAAGTGCCTTAGAAATTTATTTTAACCTCATTCTCAGACTACTAATCGTTTTCTTAAAAAAAAAAACACTTTTCAGGTCATTTAGATCTAATCCACTTAAAAGGACGAAATCGGTAACTAAACTTGAACGTTCAAAACGTGGCCAAGGAGGTTTACGTGGTTCCCGGTCGCATGAAAGTTTGCTTTCTAACCACGCCGTAATGTCTACGATCGATCTATCCTGCGTTGGTGCAATCGGCGTCGTTCCGGTGCACGCATCCGTATTAGGCCGGCGACACTGTTTCCAGATACGGGGCGGTCCACGCGGTGAGCGATATTATAGCTGTGGATCTCGACAGGAGCGTGACCTGTGGATATACAGCTTGCGACGGTCTATAGCACCGAACTCGGAGCATATACGCCGTGTCGACAACTCGCTGAAAATGTGGATTTACGAGGCAAAATCCCTCCCCCCAAAGAAGCGCTACTTTTGTGAAATTAACCTTGACAAAACCCTCTACGGTCGTACGTCGGTTAAGTTGCGAACTGATCTTCTGTTCTGGGGGGAATATTTCGACTTCCCGGACGTACCGGAACTGAATGTGATCACCGTGAATGTTTTCCGTGAGGCGGATAAGAAAAAGAAACGTGATAAGCACGTTCTTGTCGGTACAGTTAAAATCCCGATCCAGGAGGTGACGTCCAGGACATTTGCAGAAGATTGGTACCAAATCATACCGGAAAAACCTGATAGTATTATCAAAAGCTCATCCAAAGAACCCATATCGACACTTCGAATCAAGTGCCGATTTCAGTCGATTGACATTCTGCCGCTAGCAGTGTATCAGGAATTTCTAGACTACCTGAAAGGAAATTACAAGAAGGTGTGTGAAATGCTCGAACCGATCATTGGTGTGAAAGCAAAGGAAGACATTGGGCAAGCACTCGTATTGCTGATGCATGCCCAGGGCATAGCAGCTGCTTTCTTGACAGATGTGGTTGCCTTAGATCTATTACGTGTGGATGACCAACGGTTAACGTTCCGTGGCAACTCCCTGGCTACCAAGAGTATGGAAGCGTTTCTAAAACTAACTGGGGAGCAATATCTGCAAGACACATTATCGGCGCCGATTGCTGAAATCATTGCTTCCGATCGGGACTGCGAGGTCGATCCATTAAAGGCGAACGGATCTCTATCACGGCAGCAGCAGGCTCTACGAAATGCGGTCAAGACGGTATGGGTAGCCATTTCAGAGAGCAGTAAAATTTTTCCGGCTCAACTGCGAGACTGTTTCTCCACATTTCGCGAGCGGTTGCAGGATCTGGACCGCGATGATATGGCCGATAATTTAATCAGCGCGTCCATATTCTTGCGTTTTCTTTGCCCAGCCATACTTTCGCCAAGCTTGTTCAACATTACCAATGGTAAGTAATATTACGCATTTTTTTCTAAAAAAACTCAAAACTAATACTTACATAAAGTATCTACTATGTACAGCAGACTGGTTTGAACAAAAATAGTTAAGGAATTTTGCCAATGCTTTTAAACGGTCATTTTGATCCGATCTTTTTTCCTTTGACCGCGCTAGCAAAGTGATGGAGAGGTGGTTCGAAAATTGAAAAATTTATACAAAAAATGTACTAGAAGAAGCAGACGTTTACTGATCATACAATTTTTCAAAAATGACGAAGAAATAGCCTGTGGAAAAAGAGCGATCAAATGACTGCAAATGACTGAATGAAGGTATTTGGATTTTAAGAACAACAACAAACAAAAATTGCCTAGCTGTCAAAATGATCGCTATTTGGATCCTATTGGTAGAAGTATTCAGAAAAATAAAAAAAAACTTCTATGATAATTACCCTTGTTCGTTCAAAGTGAAAGCAAGAGAAAACTTTATATGTTATTATCAAGAGCGCATTTCATCATAGTTTTAGTTGCTCTAATTTACTTAGTATTATACCACAACTTTCTGTTATATTTGAATGAGATTTTCATTCTTATATTTCAGAACTACCGTCGGCACGGGCTACGAGGAATCTTACACTAGTCGCCAAAACGCTTCAAACGCTCGCCAACTTTACCCGTTTTCAGGGCAAAGAAAACTTTATGGAGTTTTTGAATGATTTTCTCGAGCAGGAAGCGCCTCGAATGAAGCAGTTTCTGTACGACATATCGAGCACCGAGCATCCCGTGCAGGAGAGCATTCTCGATTGGTCCGGCTATATCGACCAGGGCAAACAATTGTCCATACTACATAGTTTGCTGTCCGAGACGATACTGAAGATGTCACCGGAGAAGCAGGACGAAATTCATCCATTGCCAACGATTCTCGAATCAATTACGCACGCAAAAGAAACAAACAACTTGGGACAGAGCCAGCAAAATGTTCCCATGCAGCCTCTGCAGCAGCAGCAGGAAAACCTACCACCAATATTGGGAAAGTTATCATTGCAAGGGGCCGCAGCGATCCCATCACCCAGCGAACGTGGTGTGATTCGAGGCGTACTGACTCCTGGCTCGTTGGAGAAAAACATTTTCCGCTATAATGATCCAACAGTCCGGGGTTTATTGGCACAGCCGCTTCAGCAACAACAGCACTACACTTCCTCCAATGGTTCGCTCAACTCGCAGTCCACGTCAAGCGTGTCGCTGTCGTCGAACTCCATCCAGCACAACAGTGTTTCAAGCACAAACGGAACGAGCGGCGGTGGCTGTGGACCTGTGGCAGCGTCTACAAAACCGGTGGGTCGATCCGGATACTACCACAGTAATCAGCAACAAAGTGTTCCCGGCAGTAGTAGCAGCGGGAAGCCAAGCGGTGGCAGTACTGTGAGTGTGAATCTACGAACATACGGATTATCAGCTACGACCGCATCGTACTATCCGGCCAATCACTTGGCTACGAACAGTTTGCGTACCGAAAAAGAGAAAAGTCCTACCTTGAGTAACAGTGGCATACGAGCAAGCACGTTGCCAAGGAACAATAGCCACCCTACCACGAGTGCGTTGACCGGTAACTCCGAATCGGGCCCCTTCACGGGAGTGGAACGTGAAATGGGGGGAAATAATGTTGGGGTTGCGAACAATCTAATTCAAATTGGGTTTGATCCAAGCAATCCTTTTAATAGGAAAAGTCCAACCCCGCTGCTTAAATCGAACATGTCAAGCTACAGCTATCACAGTGGGACACGGAATCGGAATCAGAATGGTTCCCAGCTGAGTTTACTGACCAATAGTGAGCTGGGTAAGAATGCACTCAGCCTTGGGATACCGCATTCGGACATGCTCGTCGACTCATTCACCATGGGGCCATCGGTTACATCCGGCGCCGGTATCCTTTCGACGACTGGAACATCTTCTAACGATCCTTCAAACATGCCGATGAGCCTCGAGGACCTGGAGGACCTGTTGAACTACGCAGATGAACAAAAGAAACTTTCGGGAGAAAATGTGTCTTGTCGTGGCATTAGCAGTAGCAGCAGTGGTGGCAGTGGTTCTGCTGCTCCCATTGGCATCGGGAACGCCAGTGGTGGGATAAGTAGCAGCACCAGCAGTTCTACCTCCAATGCGAAAGACCAACACACCGGCAAGGGTAGTAACGTTTCGATCGGACAAATTTCAAACATTTGCAGCTCAGGCTACCAAAGCATTTCTACGCAATCACGCAGCTCAAGTCCGGTTGACTTGGGTGGACAGCGGCAAATCGAGTACGTCACGAATAAGGTTCCACCGCCGCGAAAGCTATCTACTACGTTCGTCGGAGGAGGAGTTGGCAGTGGTGTAGCAAAGTATGGTTTCGGTGGACAAAAATTCAGTACATCCCCCAGCATCATCCCCGGTACCTTTGATGCGCTACATCCGCAACATACGGCAACAATTGGGGCCAAGACGAACTCGGCAAGTCATAATAACAACAACTCTGAGTCAATGTATCAAAAGAGCAATCTTAGTAAATATGCCAACAACAATAACGTCGATTGCGATGGGGGGTCGTACAGTATCGTACCCTCGTACTTAGGCACGCCGTCAGCCTTCAGTAAACCGGACCAGACACAGGCCGTTGTTCATAGCGCATTGAATGGCAATACACGAAACGTGGGGGGAACGAGCATGACGATGATTGGCGGACTGTATGGGAACGAAAGCGGCGAACTTTATCAAGGATCGCATCAGAGGAAGCATCATGTTCTCCCTAAGCACCATCATACTGGCGGCGCTGCGGGTATGCGTGGCAGTGGTGAAAGTTTACACAGCGAGTCGAGCAGTGACGAACAGTTCAGCAGCAACGCTGCCGAAAATTATCGCGAGCTGGATTCTTTAACCACCGCAAGCAACAACAGAGTGGCCAGTGCAGCTACAATCGGTGGAGGATTGTACGGAAGGCGTACAGGAAGCAGTCGAATGCCACGGACAAATCCTATGATACAGGTAATATCAAACTGCTTTTTGAATTGTTACAATTTCATTTTCATTTTCGTATTTTCAAAACTGCTGCTAAAACTGTCCACTTGATATTATTCGAGGCGTTGTTAGACAGTAAACCTCAGAACACACTTTGTAGATCTGTTTGCTGTCGGTCCTTTCCGTTAGCTTGCGTTAGCGCCTCTGAACAGCTAATTCAAAGTTTTTTTTTATTGTTTTCATCAAAATATACTTAACTTGTTAAATAATACAAATTCCAATTACCATTTTAATATTCTTTGAAAGGTGGTGTACAACGCTAAAGAAATATTTTGTGTATTCATCGAGGCTAATTTTCATTGCCCACCAACTGAACTGATGTTACACTCTTCTTATATTTTTTCATATTGAAGTAAGCTAAATAAAGATATGCAATCGTTTTTCATAGGAAAGGTTAGGTTTTTTTGTGCAATTTGTTAAGTCTAGGTTTGCTTTTGTGCAGCTTTTAAAATGCAAGGAGTTTATGTTACTTCATGAGTACTAGTAGTAGTAGTAGTAGTAGTTTTATTTTATCATGAATTCTATAGTTTTACAAAGGAAGTTTACTATAATATTTGCTTGTTTAATTGGTTCGGTTACACCTTTCCTCATTGCTGCTAATCGAATTGCTAGACTGGCTATTGATTAATATTTACTTGAAGTAAGATTGAATAATGGAGTGTCGTGGGAAATTTGGATAAAACCCATAACAGCCAAGAAAAAAACATTTTGTTACCTTACAATCTAATCTATTATACATATAACCTAACCTAACCTTACTCTAAAGTGGCTACACAAAAGGAGGAGTGTTCCCGAATTGTAGGCAATCGATCATATCGGCGCAAATTCATTAATAAGATCGTTTGTGTTATATGAACATCTAGAGGAATAGTTATTGCTTAACTTTGACATGAATTCTTCAATAGTATCTAAATTACATACTCTATGTAGTGTAGCAGTTCTGTACCAGGGTGGGACGTTCAGTATAGTCTTCAGAAATTCATTTTGAATTCTTTGTAGTTTCATTTTGTGAGTTCTTGATATTGAGTTTAATATTGGCGCTGCATATGCTATAATAGGCCGGACACATGCAGTGTACAGCAGTGTTTTATTTTTAGATTTAATTTTGATTTTCTATTAATGAAACTGTACAAACTTCTAAAGACTTTTTCACACCTTATGGTAATATTTTCGATGTGGTTTTTGAATGTTAATCTTTTGTCGAACGTTAGTCCGAGATATTTAACGTCATTTTTCCAAGGAATGTTAGAGTCCCCGAATTTAAGTTCGTTATTTGGAATTTTATGTTGACTTGTGAACCTTGTGAAAAATATTGCTACCGATTTACTACCATTTACTTTGAGCTTCCGTTTGTCACAGTAATTTGAAAAGGATTTCAAGGCAGTATGATAGTACATATTTGATCTCTTTCCAGACGCTGCGATCGCAACGTCATCAGCGTAAATGTACTGTTTGCAACCTTGCATTTTAGGTATATCTGACGTAAATAATGTTACTTCATGAACGAAAGCAAACATATACGCAAAAAGCGTTGTTTTTAATGAAAACAGCAATACATATTATACATCGAAAACAGGGTACCTTTAAAAAAATAGTTTCCTTTGGGAAAACCCTAAAAATCATTCTCAATATAAACATTTAACGTTTCCCAACCGAATACGATCCGACGTTGAACCGTTTTGTTTGTTAGGGTTAAACAACAATAACAAATAAAAGTGTTTTGTTAATCTAAACTTAAAAATAAAGTGTATCGTTCTTTAATATATAAAAGAGACGACGCTGACTCAACCAGTGTTTCCTTGTATGTTTGCAGTATAAGCGGGATGACGCATCGGAAACGCACAACTTCCCACTCGGTGGAAGCAACAGTAGTAACAGTATCTTCGTTAATGGACACTATCGGGACCACAGTTTCAACAACCAGCGTTTGCAGCGCCGATTGTCGGTAGAATCCGGTCGAACGCTTTCGGACAGCTCGACCGACGACACCGAGAGCGGGCCAACGAAGCCGATCGGGCCACATCATCACCAAATACATCACCACACCTCAGCGGGCGGCGGTGCGCCCTCCCAGCAGCATCACATAAACGTGTCCCGAGAGTACGAAAGCAAACGGCGGCGAAACGTTAACAAGTCGGTCGAGCAATGTGAGCGAGAAATTCAGCGGCTCCAGGCGTCACTGGACTCGATGCGTCAAAAGTTGGAAATGTCTGAACCGAAGGAAGGAGTTAAGGATGATCTGGAAGACATTTCGCACCATAGCGATAGCAAGATACGCAGTATCATTGGAAGGTAAATTTTACTCTCAACCGAAATCTTCCAATCAATGGCAAATCGACGGATCGACTCCGATGGTCGGCAACGGTCCTTTAATATAGTTACGAAATTTGATCCGTTTGATGATAAATGCATTCCATCAATTTGTGAAAGGCATAAAGTAATTCATCATATCGGATTAGTATTAGCATCGATTTCAATCGAAATCGAAGTATACGACAATATTTTACACCTACGCCGCCATAAAAATCGTTACAGGTTGCTGACGATGGAGGAGGAACTACGACAGGAGCAGTACAAAATGTCGTTGGCATTATCCCACAAGCAACGCGTGATCGAAGCTCAAGGTCAACAAATCGCTGCCCTGGACGCAGCAAACAATCGGCTGCTGTCGGCATTGTCCAGTCTTCAGAATCGCTACGAAAACCAATCCAATCAAAGCGACGATACTACCACCTCTTCGTCTCATCCCAACGCGGGTGCATCCTCGTGCTAGGGCCGGTGGGCCGGTTGAGTGTGAGCATTACTTTCATCTCGTCAACAAAAAGTAAGGTAGTCGTATTTGTTTCTGTTTCTTTTTTCGCACAATTACAGTGAAGAGACGCTCTCTAAATATCGGATATTATTCAGCGTGCATTACAACTATTGTTACAAAACTCAATATTTCATGTAATTTCGATGATCCCGGTTCTTCAGTTGTATGGTGAATCGAATTGTATTATAGTGAATAAGAGACAAAAGCACACATAATAAAAATAAATATATTTGTATGAAATGTTTAAATTGAGAGTTTGCATAATTATTTACGGTGTTTACTTAATAACAGGATATAATCTAGGCATAGTGCTGGACTAGAACGATGACAAACAGATGGAGGCAAAGGAAATTGTGTGCTATTTAATATTTTGTCTATTCAAAATGAAATGCCTCCGGTAAACATTTTCTCGTGGTGCATTCGTGACTGTGTCTCCGCTTAACGCTCACGTGGTGCTCGCACGAAGTTGACACAAAAATCGTTCGCCTTCTAGATTATCCTAAAATATACAACTATTGCAAAAGAGTGTATCATGCTTACGATCCACCACTAAGTAGATACAAAAACAACCGTATGATTTGAAAGGTAAATAGTAACTGTGGCTCTACATACTTTTCAAACACGTCCGCCGGCACGATAAACGGTGCCACTACCGTTGTTGTTATCTTCTCCCTGGCTGTTTTCCATTAAAGAAATGTTGTACATTCTTTCGGGGAAACATCGGCGTCACTATCTCGAGATCTTATCCGATTGCTGGCCTTTCCAAATCGATAGCAGAATCATCATCATCTCTGTGGTTGGTCGAGTGAATCTGTACTCGCAGTTAAACGGAATTGACCGATTGTGCAAAGTGGTTAAATCGAGGGCCAAGTTCGTAAACAATGAGGATGTGTGTAGTTTACGACTATGAGTTTAGCAAGATGCAGTGAAATTGAAACGAAATACCACAATCGTTGAAAAACGATCTAGAGAAAGTTAGATAGAACGCGTTGGTTAGATGCTAAATTGACGAAGTAACCTTTTTTCGAATTTGATAGCGTGTTTCTGTTTTAAATAATACAAGCAACGCTACACAATGGAGTTGCAAAATCAAATTTATTTGCTGATCGCCGTGTTCGGAGGCTTGTTGGTACTTCTGTTTGTGCTGATCGTTGTGCTTTCTATCTACGTGAGAAAAACTAGACAATTGTTTGATCATACTAAAACAGGGTGAGAAATTTGACAGACGGTTCTTTCGGTGGTTAGTTTTAAAATGGCTTCACATTTTATCATTATGCGATCTAGATATTCCAATGATCAGTTCAATGGAATGGATTTTGTAGGTGAAGACCGAGATAGACACAGAGGCGTGGGAGCTCCATCAAACCATGGATATGCGATGGAAATGCACGGCAGAACGGACTACAGAAGTGATCTGACGAAAACGTAAGTTTTGGATTTGGTAGGAAGTTTACGTGGAAAGTGCGTGCTGAGAAAACAATCGTCTAATTTTCAGTCGCAACGATTACACGCACAATGTGCGAAACATCAATAACAACCGAGCGTACCACCGAGGAGAGGTGGAGGCCGGCTATGCGGGCAAGCGTAGCGAGAAGGCAAAATCCAACCCTCACGGTGTGCCCGACAGCCGCGTGGTTCCGGAGGAACCGTTCGAGACGGAAGTGTCGAACATATTCGACATGGACGATCTGGACGAGGATTTGGCCGACCGGGACAGCGTGGAGGATGGGCGTAGCACCCGGTACCTGTCGAATCGAGCGGGCACGATCGGTTCTTCGGTGGATCAAAAGTCGCCGGCGGGTAATCAGTACGGCCGACGTGGAAATATGGCCAACAACGCTAACGCCGGCGGAGGAAACCGTTTTCATAACGCGCATGCCGGCAATGGGAAGAAGAAGAATGGGGGCAGTGCGTTGGTTCGGGATGAAGTCGAAGGAGAGAGTCAGTCGAATTCGTACTACAATACAGGCAAAGAGCAAGGGCCATATTTCAACGACAGAAGAATAAACTACTGATACAAACAATATTGAACGACTTGTTTCTATGAAGAAGAAACATAAAGCCTTTTCCAATTAGAGATTCAAATCGCAATCAAGGATGCAAAACTTAATCAGGAATTCGAATCTCAAATAGGAAATCAAAAAGGGCTAATAAACTTGAGGGAAGGTGTGTTGCTTTTGAATATTGTTTCTTTTCAATGCAATTCAATTCAATTTCTTTCAATTCAATAATAATAAATATTCACTTATGCGTCATGCATTTCTTTCATATTCGTTGTTTTAGAATACCTAGAATTCTCGTTGTAGTGAGTACAGCCTTTGCCTCGACACACGGGATGGTATGCCTTGATTATTGCAATCTGTGCCGTTGAAGCCCTAACTGCGGCCTGTAATGCGGTAATAGCTGCCTTTTTTCCGCAAACGTGGCTTTAGAAATGCGATTCGATGCTCTCTTTCTAACACTGCATATCTTCAGCCATTTGCAGGCATATCGGAATACTCCCAAACGTATGTAATTAATCGAACACTGGTATCTTGTGAACTGGGAAAAGACCAAAATTATCCAGTGCTCGATCAATTGCATACTTTTGGGGGTGTTCCGTATGCTTACCAAATGTCTTAGAAAACGGTGTGTTAGAAAGAATGTATTGAATCGCTTCTAAAGCCGCGTTTGACGAAAAGAGACAGCTATTACCGCATTACCGGCCGCAGTTAGGGCTTCAACGGCAAAGATCCCCATAATCAATGAAGATCTTCCCATGTGCCGAGGCAAAGGCTGGGTAAGACGGTAAATGAGGCCCCGGCCTGGATCCCCGTCTTCCTGCTGGTTCACATTTGCGCCTGAAGCTATGCAACATGCGAAACATTATGGTAAAAGAGTCTGTGACGACAGCATGAATGAAGCTGAACTATATTGTTACAATCTTTCCACTAGCGAGCAGCATTCTTATTTTCGTTAGCAAATTCCATTGATATGGGCCTACAAAACCGATTGCTTTGTGTAGCACTGTTAAACCAAACCGGGTTCTACTTACTATTACATACTTTCAACAATACAAAGAAGTAGTGGAGAAAGTGCTGTTATGAAAACTATACTGTCGTCGTGTCTTCTAAACTGTATCACTTCTTCTAAACTGTATTTGTTCAACTTCGTTCTGGGGCGCTTCTGAGGTTTGCAAACATCGTTCAATGACTTCTGTGTTTTACTTGGCCTTAATTAATTAATTCTGTGTTTTACTTGGCCTAAACATTATCAATAATGTCATCATCAGAACAATTGATGTTGTCTTTAAAAACATCCAATATGTTTAACTCAGACCGCATCCATCCTACAGTAGTACGATCAAACTTAATTGTAACTTGGTGAACTTACACCTAAAGCTGTTTTAGTTTTAGCGAGGATTGACCGGATACGAGTAATTAGTGCTTGCTGAAAAATGTCTGCAGACTGCATCCGAGACTGCTTCAAATTTTGGAGAACAAAATTCATTGCACTTTCATAACGTCGTTAACTGATCGGTCACACCCGAAGAGCTCAACAAATTCTTGGTTCTTGATCACTACCATAGTAACTGTCCGCCAAAACAATTGTAAACTCACTGAGAAGAACAAAACGTTTACACTCTGTTGACAAATGTGATAAACGACTGATAAGCGTGTTTATCACGGTAGAATAAAGAACTTATCTGTTTAGATTATGTTGTTTTCAATTAGTTTTCAATATTTTATTGATAGAGACCAGGAACGTCTAGTAGAAGTTTTTTTTTTTAAACCGATGGAATTGATCCGGGTACATGTCGAAACTAAAACATTGCTGAATACTTTAAAATAAGATATATTTTGTTTCTCAACACTTACGAGGGTTGCCTTTTAAGTTTCGGGATTTGGAAAAACTGGTGATGCAATCTGTTTATTAACAATTTTATCGTAAAGTTTGACTTTTTTGAGGTTATTCGTTCTCAGAACGTTTTGACATAGGAGAGCTATTTGTGTTGTTAAAAAAATGTTTAAAGTTGCAATCGACACTAGTCTTTTTTGAGAGATTGACCAATTGCGTGGGATCCAACGCGGACAAATTTTTTTGACAGTTAAATGTCCATGCAATATTAAGTATATGCTGGTCCCAGTAATACCTAAGGTTGTCTCTATCTCCGATAAGTGACATGACGATCTTGCAATATCCGTTCAAGCACAGCATCAATGTTTTTCAGAACAACAACTGATTTTGGACGACCTTCACGAAATTCATCTTGGAGTGAACTCCGACCACGATTTAATTCTCCAAACCATCGATAAATACTGATCATTGATGGAGCTTCATCGCCAAAAGATGAATTAAGTTCATTCATACACTACTGCTGTGACAATTCACGTCGAAAGTAGCAAAAAATAATCGCACGAAAATGTCCACGACCAAATTCTACAATTTGGCGGACATTGACACTTTTAACATTTTTTTAACAACACAAATGGCTCTCCTATGTCAAAACGTTCTGAGTACGTATAACCTCAAAAACGTCAAACTTTACGATAAAATTGTTAGTTGGTAGATTGCATCACCAGTTTTTTCAAATCCCGAAACTTAAAAGGCATCCTACGTATTAGAGCATAACATCTTGAAACATTTGTTTGCTGCATCACCAAAGATGAAAAAGTGTATTTTTCTCATAATGCCACACAGTTTTCCCTGGCAAAAGCGAGCAAGACATGGTAAAGTACATTTTTTATTTTTCATGAAAGCTGAATTACCCTTTCCAACAGTGGCGTCTCGTCCACCTGAACAACTTGTGCACTGCACAGTCATGCATTTTTAAAACGAATCACAAAATTAATTGTTTAATTATGGTATTGTTATTTCCACCTGCCACAGTTGCGTTCAAAATCTACTTAACGCTTTACAATGCTGCGCTGGGCACTACTGCTGGTGCACCGCTGCTACAAACATGCATCTTTAATCAAATAAGAACAGTTCCCCTAACCACATTCTCATTACCGACGGTGAAGAAGCGTTAGTTTTCTTATTAGCAAGAGTCGAAATCCAGTTGGAAAGTCGATCAGTTTTGTTTACGGGAGGAGTCTTCTGCAAGGTGGGCTCACTAGCCAATCGTTGATTCACAGACATTAACTAACCGCGGATATATTTATCGAGTGGATATTGACATTCGTGAAGTAAATTTGGAAGAAAATGAAAGTTTGGAATAAAATCAAGGAAACAAACGCGCAAATATAGCCAACAATTTAAAGCTAATTAAAAAATGTCCAAGCAGGCACGCTGGACTGGGCAATACTGCTGGCGCACACAGTTTTATTCGAAAGATTTTTCATGCAATTGTTCTATTTAGCGTGAAATTACCAGTCAATTTGTATATCGACATTGAGCAGGCATTGTAGATGAGCTTTTAAACTTCTTTTTAAGGTAGATTTATTTAGTAGCAATTAAAGGTTGCAGAACTAAATAGACCATTCATGGTTCCTTAAACTATTTACTTTTCTCTACATCATATTCTACTCAACATCTTGACAAAATTCGTTGTCGTGTTTGTATTCTGGTTCTAAGAAACCACGTTATATGGTTCACCTAAGTTAGTATTACTTTTTATGTAGGTGCACAACCATCTAATTTCCTCACGAGACGCCACTGCTTTCCAATGATGTATAATACATTAGAATAATAGTTTAAATACTCTTAACACGTTGACTGCCATGGCTATCATTTTTGATAGCCAGCTGTCATTAGTTCTAAAAAGTTTTTGTCCCATAAATAAATGAAAATGAAACATAAAGAATATAGTAATATTAAAAATAAATTCTTTGGGAAGCTAAGTTTTGGTTTAGGCTTCGAAAATCGTTGGTTTAATAAATGTTATATACAAATTTTATCATAAAAGATTGTACAAAGAAAGTGTGCTAAAAACGCTTGGCAGTCAAGGTGTTAAAGCAATGGCCATCAGGTAATCAATAAAAGTTTGACTTTGACAGATTATTGATCGAAATCTACTCGAGCTAAAATGCTAAAATCGGTCTATTGATAAATCGCCACCAGCAATCGAGTCTGTTAAACGTCAGAACTTATAGAGGGGTCTACATCGACTCTGATCATTGAATCGGATTTCTATAGCCACGTTTGCCGAAAAGAGGCAGCTATTACCGCATTACCGGCCGCAGTTGGGTTTCAACGGCACGGATTCCCATAATCATGGCACACCTTCCCGTGTGTCGAGGCAAACGTTGCTGGTGGTTGCTGGTACTGGGCAACGGGAGAAAAGATGTAGTTTGAACAGCCTGGGAGCCACAAGAATCTGTTCGTCGTGGTGCTGATATACGAATCGTGGAAGGAAGATACATTCATGCAGTATACGCGCAAGGAGTGGGTCGAGAAGAAGCATCTGGACAATTTTCCGCTGGACGGCTCCATCGGAGCAGTCAAACGGTTCATCGTGATGCACGGCTTGAAATGCGTTCAATTATAGATCACTTTGACACACAAGTTACCAGAGTCCCGAAGAACTTGCTCGTTCGCGCAATCATAAATGAATTAATTTTGTACAAGAACGCAAATTCGATGACTCTATGTCGACACTGGGATACAATGAGAAAAGGAAACCGTTCATGAGGAAATCAACGGAAAAACTGAATTGATAATTCAAAATGCGAAACATTTGAAACGGTTTTAGACATATTTCGCGAACTGTTTCAATGACTCTCTCTCAGAATGTTTCATTGAGTCAATAAACTGAATGAGCACTCTCTAGCTCCAAACTTTGAAAGTATGTGCATTCAGCTAGAGGGCGCTAATTGTTGAAATATTAAAATAAACGTAAAAATTGAATTGAAAATTTTAAAGAAGAAATATTTCAAACGGTTTTAGAAA
Source organism: Anopheles coustani (assembly GCF_943734705.1). Lineage (NCBI taxonomy): Eukaryota > Metazoa > Arthropoda > Insecta > Diptera > Culicidae > Anopheles > Anopheles coustani. Next base: position 47,873,081 of record NC_071289.1, on the reverse strand, counting down.
TATTTCGTGAACTGTTTCAATGACTCTCTCAATGAATGTTTCATTGAGTCAATGAACTGAATGAGCACTCTCTAGCTCCAAACTTTGAAAGTATGTGCATTCAGCTAGAGGGCGCTAATTGTTGACATATTAAAATAAATGTAAAAATTGAATTGAAAATTTTAAAGAAGAAATATTTCAAACGGTTTTAGAAATATTTCATGAACTGTTTCAAAGACCAGCGCTCTCTAGCTAACAACTTTGAAAGTATTTATATACATACATGGAGCTAGAGGGCGCTGATCGTTGAAATATTGAAATAAACGGAAAAAAAATTGAAAATTCAACAAAAGAAACATTTCAAAGGGGTTTAGACATTTGTCGCAAACCGTTTCAATAATCAGTGCCCTCTAGCTTCATGAAATATAAATTTTGGTGCGGTAAACATGGTTACTAAAGCAGAGCTGTGCCACACAATCTGCAGCGCCATCTAGCGCAGAAATTTATGATTTTTCCAAAACAATTTCACTTAGCAAAGACACATGGTAATTCACATCGATAAGTTCATTATGAATCACGATAAGTTCATTCAAATCTTCACACAATTTATTAGATACAATTTAAACGTTTTCAAAAATAAACTGAACAACAGTTTTTACATGCGGTACGTTTTCCCGTCCTTGTCGGTACACGTGTATTTACTGCAACACGCTGGATAATCTTTGCTAAAATCTTGACCTGTTAGGACACATTCCGGTGACTCAACATGAGATACTCCGCACCTACAACGTAATACATCAAACATTCACATTAGCACAACACCTTAGGAGACGGCGAAAAGTACTTACGAGTAGAAGGAAATGGTAAATTGCGAGTCGCACGACATCTCTGCGCATTCACCTTTGAGTTGAACCGTTTCGTTCGGTTTCAGGCTAAGTTCCCGGTGCGAATCGTAGCATGCCCCTGGGTAATCTGAAGAATTGAAATACAAAAACGTTGCTAGTACCTCGTGCTAGAGAGGTTTATAGGTTTATATTTTACGGCTTCACGTACCAGGATGTGTCGCATTTGCCATTAGGTATGCTGCTGCCTCCGTTTGCCCTATCGCCATGCTAGCCACCGTCACTCCAATGAACAACACAAGCTGACACAACTTGACCATGATGCTGCCAAAGAGATTACCAACCGCCACAAAACGCAACAGACGCTCGAATGGCCGTGAGACTCGGGCGGAGGTGATAGAAGAGCCAAACAACCTGTTTTTCCTGATTCTGCGTCAAACGCCTTCGTCTTCGATACAGGGTAATTCCAAAACGGTCCGACAAGTACACAATTTTTGCAAGTGTGTAACAAAAAGCAAAGTAAGCTAAGCTGTCACACAGGCGTTTGTATAGAAAGCGCTAGAGCATGTCGTACGTTTCACCGAGCGGAAAATATAATCGACCCATTCGAGAATCATTTCCTTTTCGTCCCGGAAATTTCTAATTTTAATTTTCATTTCTTTAATTTAAATACTGAAAACTAACATTCGACCAAACACCCTCTGCGTGGTTGCATTAACACTTGACGTGCGTTGTTCCCACAAAAACCTGGGATCAGGGGGGGCGTGTGGCGATTCACTATGTGGACACAGATAACCTCGCTGACCGCACTCATATTTTGATGCTCGTATGTTTGAAGAAAACATTGATTCACAACCACTTCTCCAGCAGCTAGACACCTCTATCAGAAATGTAGATCGTATAGACAATGTGTTCAAAAAACTTCTCAACAGTCTCGGAGATTGAGCTATTATGATTGTGATATAAACAGGTAGCTGAAATAACCCAAAATGAGCCAAAGGCGAGCGCCAGTTTTGTTTCACATGTTAGCAAATTTATTTATCATATTTTGACGTTCATACTTCCTATATGCTCGACAAACGTTCATATTCGGTACCAATTGCTTTCTATTCTCCTTATCTTAATTTAATTCGTTTGATTTTTACACAAAATTTGAGTTTTAGTTTTCTTAACGCAAGTTCTACTACTCGGTCTCCATTTCCATCAGTCATTATTACAGTGTTTTATTAATTAATTTACGATTTTATTTACTTTTTATGCTTACCATTACACTTTAGAGTATAGCAGTTGTGTGTGTTTTTTTTAAATAATTCAGTATGCTGTTCTTTGCGCTTGTATGTATGTGTGTTTTGTATGCATGCGTTCGTTAACTGCGCTGATATAAGCGGGCGCCTTTTTTCCTTTTCAGACAACCCGCCTATTGTGTCCCTAGTTTCCCACAATGGAATTCTAATGTTTGCAACGCATTTTGGTTTATCTACCTTTACAATGCGTATCGAAGCATTTTCGACACCGACATAATTTCGCTCATACATAATTGTCAACAATCAAACTGCTAACAAAACTGGTGTTAGTTTTCTCATCTTTTCTTTTCTTTTCTCTATTTTTTTTCGGTGTACGGCTTTTGTTACGGCGTACTCTAAGTTTCCCATAAATTATCGAGCATATCGTGTTTAAGTGGCAGTCTTTCATCCAAAATGATGCACTCTTATTTCCTGTTTACTTGCTATCGTTAATGTATCTTTACGATCTTGCCAGCCTATTGTTGCTGGCTCGTCTCTCACGTTTCAGCTCTCTAGCGACTTTATCACTTATCGTTATCCAGTTCTTTGCAATATTTATGTTGAATGTTTTTTTTTGTTTAATATTTTGGTTCGTTCAGCTACATCAAGTATGAAATAGCATGCTTTATCGAATACTCATTATAACATTTGTCCACGCGTTCCGAATGTGACATGTATTTTGTGAATGTGAATTTGTTTTTGATGTATTTGTAACAGTTCCCAGTGTTTGCTTCGATAAAGAAAAGAATTAAAATTAAAGACGGCTAAACAACATGTCACTAGGTAAGAACTTTAAAATGGAAAACTCAACATCTGTCTCTCGAGTGGCTATGATTTCGTTACTCTATTTGTATTCTAAATGTTTGTCGTGTTTCCTATTTTAAAACAAAACACACTTACTTGTACATTTAAGTGAGTTTTCCTCACATGCCATAGGGACTACGTAAAAGCGACCAGTTCAAAGGTTCAAAAGAATATAGCAGCAACATATGGATTGTTTCAAACCGTTTATTACATCTATAAGTTTACTTCTCTATAGCGAAAGCCATAATACTACCACAGAAAAACTGTACTGGTGGTGTGTTTTGCTGCTGTTTTTCTTCTACAAGTGGCCTTACTGTTGCTGATAAATGGCAGTTCTGGTTAACATTTTGTTGGGCAGTATTCGGCGTTTTCTTTTTATACAATGGTGAATAATTAAGTGCAGTTGTGTTTATGAGTCTTGCGGAGAGGCGCGGTGACACTAAACAATGAAATGTATTTACTTTATAGGTATAACACTAGGAGAAGAAATTAGCCGAAGAATGTACAAAAGTGATACTACTAAAGCTGAGCTTTATATGAACGAGAAATGTGCTCGGTTTGGGAGATGATTTTAACTCTGCGAGTAGTAAATCATAAAATCAGCTCAATTTATTGCTACTCCAAACAATAACTAGACGAACGAAGCAAATGGTAAGCAAAGCTTTCGGCTTTTCCGATGATGTGCTTTCGGCTTTTCCGACTATATTCACATTCACAACTCTGCTGCCCGCTTCTCTAATGCTCTGTTGTTCTGTCTTCTCCAACTTGTCCTGGTAACTTTGAACCACCTTTCGCGCTCCGTTTTACAACAATTTACCCTAAAGGCGAACCAAAGTATCACTTTATTCGCGATTACAAAATAATAAGCACCTGCATATAATGTGTTGTGTGGTGTATAGTATCGGCATGGTATGTTTACTTGTGTCTCTAGTCGCTATCCTCTAGAAGGATGGTGTATTTTTCAGTTTTTGGCTTACTCTACAGTCGTTTTAATCCATCGGAAGAAACAGCGAGCACAACTAACGAGATACGGATTGAGAGGCAACTTTTAATTCGCAATCGAAAAAAGCCGAAAACACTTATTCTAAAGCCAATACAAAACTTTTCTGAACAAGATGGGAGAACATTTTCATCCGCAGTAGCTTGCGTCATTTTCGATTATTGCTATTTTATTTTTTACCATTTATTGAAAGTTCGTTCAGTCCAGTTCAGTTCGGGAGCATGCATCCCTACATGCCGTTTTACTCGTTTGACCTGATAACCTAATTCTGCATGATGGAAGCATTTTTTTTCAAATTCTCAGCATATTCATTGTCAGATTCGTTACTAACATGGCCTATCAAATGACACGTAAACACAAAGTAGGAGGAACAATTTATTGATGAAAACTATTGAAATTTTATTTTATAAGTGGATGTGTTCATTGTGGGTTATATCGAGTGTGGCCCGTAGATAAAGATACGTTGGTTGTGTTATGGTGTCGCTGGTAACAATGGTTTCTTTCGCTAGGATTCGGTGTGATAGTGCTTAACAACAATAATGATGCTTTGTTTGTGTGGGTGCGCTTTGTCTTTGCAATGGGATGTTTATGAAATGACTGCAATATGCTGCGGATCATTACAATACTCTATATAAGAAAAAAATCTATGTCTCTTAAGCATTCAAGTGTGTTTATATGAATAGTCGCTGACATCTGTAAACCCTGTTTCTTTCATGCCTTTTTTGCAGTTATAGAAACATTCTGTTACTGCTACTTTACATGTTGAGCGGATTATAAGATCAGCAGTGGCAATACACGCCATCAGCTTTTCTTCTATTGATCAGAGAAATGTATGCATTAGCTGTTCTAAGTACGAGCAGCTCCTCATACTCTATGTCACACACCACTTCTATGCAGTGTATGTCTATGTCTGATTTTGTGTGTGCTTTCATCATGCTTTACCCCAAACCGCAAAACATGGCTTTTGTTTTACTGCGCGTTGAAATCCATATGGTTTGTATATTCTTAAAACGTCTATGGGTTTCCTTAGGGCAAGCCATCAAACCTTTTATGTCGTATTAGTCAGCTTATCGATGTACACACACACGCGAACACACAAACATACACACACATACACACACACAAAGACAAACACACCATTAAAACGTAAAAACAACTAAACAAACAAACAAAAACAATTCTATGATCTAAATATTTGGTTCTCTTGTTGTCTGCGTTTAACTTTTTCCTGCCTATCTTTGTTACTTTTCTTCTAATGTAAACACAATTGGGTTGCGACTCAAAATGGCCAGTATTGTATGAAATTCTTAAAAATATGTTTTCTATATTTTCGCTATATACTTTGTGAACGATAGCTTGTGATCATAACAGCATTAATTCACTAGTGAAAGTATACTGCTATCGAAACGTTTAGCTCATATAAACAAAAACAGTATGAACGCTCAGGACGATACTAAACAACGTTCAGATCTAAGAATATGTAAGTGATAAAATACGTTTCATGTAGTGTTACCAACAAAAAATGTGGTACTAATCATATGCAGGATTTATGTTTTGTTTGATTTCAAACGACTATAAATAATTTATCTAAAACTGAGAGATAAAAACGAAGACATCCTCACTTTCTAGGAATAATTCTATAAGTAACGCTTAACATAAACTTACTTTAACTAATGATAAATCTACTGCAGCAGATAACGCATCGTGTCGCTTTAATCTAATATAGAATGCGAAATAAAAACTAAAAACTCATTATCTTTCATACGTAGAGTGTACTTATGCTCGCCTAGGATTAACTGGTATTCTTCTTCTCAGTACACCTGGAACCTAAACGTTTTTGACTATGATCGTATGTCGAAATGAGGTGTATGAAAACTGTAGAAACATAATCTTAAACTGTATCTTCGCTTACTATCGCCTTCGATCTCACCCCAATCAAGAGCATCACTCCTTACGCCTCGGTTTGGTTGTTTTTTTTATACTGTGTATAGTTTAGTGATGATGATTTAAACCATGATCAATAAATACGAAACAAAATAAAAGCATCGCTGTGAAGACAATTGAACGCAGTTTAAAATTTATGATCGGAAACAACATATATTTGTAAAAAAGTTCGTTTCCAGGACACATTCAATTACGGAATTGTCGGTGGATATTGCCTGCCATGTAACTTTTTCTTCGTTTTTAGTTCAACTAATTTAGTTCGCATATGTAAATCGTGAATTCAATTATTGAAGAAAGCACTCCCAACTTCTTGCAAATTATCTACACAGTATCCAACAAAATGTTGAACAATAATGGGTGCACAGAAACATCTTGAATTATTTAATAAACATCGGCTAAACCCATTTTCCATGCTAGCGACAAAACGAATTTTAGGAAAATAATAATTTTACTTTTTCTTTTGTTATTTTTCTTCAATATTTCATACTTTTATTTAAAAGGTTGTATAGCAGTACGTTGTGCGTCTAACCATTTCAAAATGTTCCATTATCTTGCGTTCGCTTTTAAAAAGCGATGAAGGAAATAAAACAGAAAGAGAGAGAGAGAGAGAGACAGAGAGTGAGAGATTGGATAAAACACAAATCATGGTTTGTTAAGTTCATCTAAAATCGTTGTCCTACAAAGGCAAGGAATTGACTATTGCCTTTTGCAATTTTCCTCGAAAGATACATTCATTGTTGAAAACAAGGAGAAAGTTGATTTTTTTATAAGATTGTCCTTATAGACGACCTCTCTGACCCTTTGTGCCCATCCCGCATCTACACCAATAAGGTAGGGCTAGGATGGGAGGGTTTCGGAAGGACAAAAAAGTAGATAGTTGGTTTAAGCCTTACATCCGTTTTGATGCTGTCGTTTGAATAAACAAGTAACAAAACATTAGATTACCTAAGTGCAATTCTATGGTTGGTAAATACTGTTCGCCTCTAACTGTGTGACAAATTAATAGCATTCGAATGCACTCTCCATACTCTGGCAGTATACACACGCACAAAGGGCAGGGTGCTGGTAGCTGTTCTTCAACTATTTATTGGCAGTGGAGTTGCGACAAATAAAGCACCCTACAATTTCTTTCTATGTTTGGACTGGCTACAACCACTTTAAATTTGCTTACGGTGTACTCATTTTTCGTGTGTAACATTTGTATTGTTTTTTGTTTGTTTGCTGTTTGTTCGCATTTTACTGCGTCTAGCTACGTATAAATAACGTGTTTCATCAGGGTGGTTTCTTTTGGTTTTTTTGCGCATTTCTTTCACGATTTTTCTTACTTATGTATCTCTCCTACTCCATGTGGCTGCAATTGCTGTCCCAGTACCACGCGTACTAATTAATTATGTCAATATAGAAGGCATTCTTTTTCAGACTTCCTAGTACTGGAAAATTTATTTCCTTGAATGTTTAAATGTTCCGTTTTATAAATGTTTTACAATGTGCCTATGTGTGTATATAGGCATATATATATATATATGAACTATATACATATCCTGACAACATGTAATGGGTGCATTTATCGGTAAGGATGGTGTGGTTAAATTTTGCATTACAATTATTTCCGATTCTTCTACTTTCTTTCCTTCTTGTCAGCTACAATTTGCTGTTTGCTGATCATAAGAAAATCCCTTTCCGATGTCCATTAGTTATGAAGAAATTAGAAGAAATTCGTTTCTATACAATTATATTCAAACGTCTGCTATATTGTATCAGCTTCGTCCAATCGCCTTTTGTAATCCTGCTGTTCCTCTGTTCATATAATCCAGGGCCTGCTTCGTTTTGCAACATTCACCAACAAATGCTACATCAATTTTCCTCAATATGCCATTCCAATGGACCATCATCCACGTGGATCTGCCAAATATATGTTCGATCCATTGAGCTTTTATGCTATTCAAAGAATGCAAATGTTTATGCTCTAACCTTTTGGTAGAACTGAAAATCGCTTTCATCCCCTATGCTCCATTCTTACATGAAACCCTGCGACAAGGCAACTGATAGCATTCATCGATGCAGAGAAAACTAAAACAGGTTACAAAAAAAGAAAAAAAAATGAACACACAACTAAAACACAGTCTCGATCCATTTCTCTCCATTGCATTGTCCACTCAAATAAATGCATCACACACACAGACACACACACACATACACACACACACACACACACACACACACACACTCATTGTGCCTTTCAATAGATAACAAAAGGCATACGTTCGAAACAATAGTTTTTTTCTTTTCCTTGTTTTTCTTTGACTAAAGCTGGATGCATAGGCTTTTTCAGTCATTTGACATCTTCTCAGGGAACTATCACTGAATCGTTGCGAGCGGCACAACGAGATCTAGCTCGCATAGGACGGAAAATTACGGGCAGAGAAAGAAGAATCATTAACGCATTTGGATGCAAGTATCCACATGTGGTTGGTCAGAATACCAACCTCCACCCGCACCTCTTCCCTATTGGAACGGTTAGTCTGAGTACAGATCCGATCCGAGCCTCGTACCTTGTACTCTATACCAGAGATGGCAGATAATCACCACCGATAGAGCAGTAAGGGTTTCGGCAGACGGCTGCCAATCAGTGGCTGCCTTCTTCGCATTACTATGGCCTCGAATATCCTCGAAGATTATTCATCAGGTAACACTGTTTTAATAACAAATATTGTTACGGCATTGGTATTGTTGCTATCGACCACAATGCCACTATTACTATTATGATTATTTCTATTACAATTACTGTTATTTATATTGGCAGTGGGTGTGCCCTTCGCGCCGTTGTTGCTATCGGTGCTACTGTTGCTGCTTGTTCCGTCGTTACTACGAGTACTACTGTTACCGACCGCCGACACACTGGGCACAAGCATGGATGATTCCGATGCTCGTACGCGCGAGTTTGTTGTGGAAACCAAACCGAGAGTATCAAGATGTTGCAGGGGCTCACTTATATTTACCTTCGCCGGCGTGAAGCCGCTAGCGCCAGCGCCGATTTGCGTCGGTGCGGGATTGCCATTGCCGTCAACAGCGGTATGAGTTTGCGAGCGGTTTGTTGAACCACCCCGTTGTTGTTGGGTCGACCAATTTGGGGGGCTGCAGGTGGAATTTTTCTGACTATCAAATGTTTCACCACCAACTGCACTCCGATCGGCCAGCTCGGAAACTGCCAGTTGCACGTTCGTGCCTAAACTGCATTCGGCATTCGGCTGGGATGACGGTTGTCTCAGAGCTGCGATTGCTGGTCGCATCATCCCACGCTCGATCATCTGCTACCTGATGTTGGCCGAGTTGAGGACGAAGGGCACGTAAAACATTTTGCTCTCCAGGAGCAAGCTAGCTGCAGTTTGTATCTGAAACAATAACAAACGATCCATTTTATGACTTTCTTTTATGACGTCCGACCCGGCATACTCCGGTCTAATAAATTTACCTCTGGGATATGGGCCAGCAGATCGCCCAGTCGATTGGGATTATGTGGCATGGTGTGCTGTAGATAGCTTCTAAGTACTTGGATGTAGCGTTCTTGAATGCTTTCTAGCTCCACCTCTGCGTACCGAGGAGCACACACCATAGGAAAAAAGGATTGAATAAGACATATGAAAAAAAGATTGTTTTAGGATTAATAACCTGATGCGTTTTTTTTTTAATTAGGCGGTTTTTCATTACCTTTGTTAAGTAGAATGTATACTTTCAGACAAACATACTCCTCCATTTTTAGCTTTATCCTACGAAACATGATCGTAATTTGCGTCATTTTCTCCACCATCTGGCCAACATCAATCTTTAGCTGCTCGATTGAAATCGGATGTCCCATGAGGGTGGTAAGGCATGATTGCAACGTATGCAGGTGGGAAGTTATCTTAAGAAGGAACACAAAATAGAAAAATTAGTACTCACAGATTCCACCATATAAATCCAGCTCTTATCATTATAGATATTCATTTTAATGTGAATATGGTATTGTTAATATTGAACTCGATATTATGAACCTATTTAGCAGTAAAATTATATAAAGAGTATTCTTATGGTCTGTACGGATGAGTTAAGAACAAATTTGAAAGTATGTATTAAATGAATCGTCGGCTAGTGATAATGGCTCACTAACAACATCAGTCACGGTTCATGTAGAAATTCACCAAAAAGTAAGTTTTCTGAACATTAATGAGGTTGCAATTTTTTGACTCGTTAAAAATGGTATCGAAAAGCAACACCTTAGACCAAGAGTTTGTAGCTGTGTGTTAGATAAGAGTGCCAGCTAAGCCATTTTTTGCTTTGATGATAGAAAGTAAAAAAATAACACCCTACCTCTTCCGTAAATTCTGGATCATTCTTGTCCGGCGCCAATACAACATTGCTAGGTTGCGTTTGCACCGGATTAATGCTTTTCTTGCCGTGCATCGCCTGGTAGGCAGCAGTCGTCAGGACCAGGATCTCGTGCCACTTGTCAGTCAGCAGCTTGGTGTGAATCTCTACCGGTATATCGGTGTAGAATGGTAGTTTGCGCGTCCACGACACCAGCTTATGCACGATCGAGTCACCAATGTTGCATAGCTTGTCGCCAATCTCCGACTTGTCAGCGAGGAATTCACTAAAATGCGGTAGGGTAGCTATGTCTTCCATAGCATCACAGTCTATAAGGGTATGTATCATGTTCAAGGCTTGCTCGTATGAGATCGACCGATCCTTGGACGAGCTGACGGCATTATCTAGCCGATGGCGTAAATGCACTATCTCGCTTGGATTGGTAAGGGCCGTTTTCAGGATGGTGCCATTCACCAGATGCGACGACAAGTGATTCAATCCTTCCGACTTTACCATCGCTGGCGACGTCGTCGAGGGCAGATGCTGCTGCGGGTGGGAAGGATGCTGTTGGTTCTGCTGTTGATAAAGGCCCGTCGACTTCGTGCTGTCTCCATCGGAGCCTACCCCACCGCCACTGTCATGGGGGCCGCCACCAGCACCTACACCGATACCTAGACCGCCGGCACCACCACCAAAGCCTGTAACAGTACTTCCCAGCCCGCCGGCACCTTGCATCAGTTTTGCGTTGGTTGCCTTCTGGTTATTTTTCTTATGTTTCTTATATTTAACTTTGTACAGATTATAAACCGCACCACTGTTACGTCCACCGGGCATCCGATCCTCTCGTACCGCTAGCCAAAGGAAAACAAGTGAAATAGAAGGAAAACATTACAATTTTGCGTACGGGAATACCGCATTGCATCGCGACTCACCTTGCAGCACCATTCCTTGCTCGATGCACTTTTTAAACCTACAATACTGGCAGCGGTTCCTCTGGGCTTTAGTGATCTCGCAAGTTCCATCGGCCACACACGTGTACACTCTGCGGTTCTGCACGGTCCGTTTGAAAAAGCCCTTGCATCCTTCACACGTTATAATACCGTAATGTAGTCCCGTCGCCTTATCCTCACAGATCATGCACACCAGCGGTTGGTCGTCCTCGTCTGGAGGCATGTCGTCCAGAAGCTCCTGCAAAAAACAAAATGAATAGGTTTGAAAGTGGTGGTTGAGATAGGTGGCACTTACGCCAAAATTTGGACAATATTTTCGCTTTTTTCGGTCCCTACGCTCTTTTCGCTACATTGCGTTCTTGTAACTCGTTTGCGAGGAAAACTTGAGGAAAAAATTGAGAAACATATAAATAAAGGAGTGAAAGGAACGAAAAGAAGCAAATGCAGTGGAAGGAGAGAATGAGTTTAAACGAGCAAGAAGAGCAAAAAGAGCTAAAAGAGCTAAAGGAGCGAAAAGGAGCAAAAGAGGCGAGAGTCGCGAAAGGAGCTCTGCTCCACTCGAAAAGCGTTATATGCCCGCTCCGCTCTTCAAAAAGAGCTGGTTTTTACAACACTTTGCTTACCTTCTTGGGCCCCCCGGGAGCTCCACCGAGGTTCCAGCCTAAACTTTGCTGCTGTTGAGCTGTGAGATTGAGGGCCTGCTGCTGCTGCTGTGTCTGATGCGGTCCGGTCGGGAATTGGCCATAGTCACCGGCCCAAAGACGCTCCATATTGAGGGGTAACCCAGTACGGTGGTGATTGGTGTTTTGCCACTGCGTGTGCCCAACCACAACGGCCGCCGCCGCGGCTGCAACAGCTGCTGCTGCTGCCGCTGACGTTGTAGGCACCACGGATTGCCCTAAGCTCAACAGCAGATGGGCCGCTTCTTCGTTGTTACTGCTGGGGGACACGTTGCTTTGGGAATTGCTGCCATTGCTGCTGTTGCTATTGTTACTACTGGTACTGATACTACCGATACCATTGTTTCCCGCTCCACCATTGCTTTGATTGTGTTGTTGCTGTGCTCCAAGATGGTGTCCAGCCGTCGTTACTGTATGCTGCTGTTGTTGATGTTGATGTTGATGTTGTTGTTGCGGTTGTTGCGGTTGTTGTTGTTGTTGTTGTTGTTGTTGTTGTTGTTGTTGTTGTTGTTGTTGTTGTTGATGATGTTGTTGCTGTTGTTGTTGAAGTTGTTGTTGTTGCTGCTGGTGCTGCTGCTGTTGCTGCTGATGATGATGATGATGCTGCTGCTGTTGCTGATGATGATGTTGCTGTTGATGTTGCAAGAGCTGATGGTGGTGGTTCGTTTGATGTTGCTGGGTACTCCCACTATTACTTCCAACGGTTGAGGATCCTTGGGACGATCCTGCTGACCCGTTACCAGTGGAACTCCCATTATTGGATAACGAAGGGTTATGCACGTGTACGGGAGCATCGTAACTCCACACCATCGTACGAACCCCACAAGATTCGCCCATAATGACCGTCGGTGTGACACGTGGCGGTGTCTGTGACGCATTCGGGCCCGGGCTGGTATGGTGTTGCGGCGACTGCTGCGATTGATGCGGATGATGTGGTGAATGTTGCTGCTGCTGCTGATGGTGTGGAGATGATATTTGGCTTCTTATAGGTGGTAGCGGTCCACCGATCACTTCTGGCTTAACCCCGTTTATACGGTGCGCTGTAGCTCCTTGTGTTACAGCTTGGACAGCGGCGGAGCCCGGCCAAACCATTCGATGGTGTTGCTGCTGATGCTGTTGCTGGGCAGCAAGCAAGTTAGCAGCAGTCGTCGCAGCCGGCAAGGAACTGGCTTCATTTTTAACACGAAACAGTATCGCGGCATCACGAATAGGATGCCGGAGTTGCAGAGCGGCAGCGGCCGCCGCTGCCGCAGCCGCTGCAGCCGTGGACGAGGGTGTTACAGCAGTCGTACTGCTTGCCGTGGGACTGCCAATCGGACCCGATCCTGTGCCATTCCCCCCGCTGGAGGAGCCGGTTGTCCCCATAGATGCGGACTGATGCTGCTGAAGCTGCTGCTGATGGATGGCCAAACCGCGCTCACGCTTTATGATCACATGCGTTTGAGGTGCATGTTGTTGATGGTGTTGCTGCGAACCGGCACTGGATGATGCGACCTGTAGCGGGCTGCTAGGTGGCCGATGTGGCTGCTGCTGTTGCGGAGACATTGGGGGCTGCATATGTGAGGTGCTACTATTAATCATCGACACTGGACTAGCAGATTGCCGCACCACGGTCGCATGTGAAGATACAGGTGTTCCCGGAGGGTGCGGCATACGCTCACGCTTGATGAACAACTGCTGTTGTGCATGCTGGGCAGCAAAGTTGTGGCTGTTCATCTGCCGATTGTTATTGAGCATTGTTGAACTAGCAATTACCATTTGATGCTGATGCTGGTGTTGATGTTGCGCGTGTTGTTGCTGATGCAGTTGATGCAGCTGTTGCTCCTGGTGCTCCTGGTCTAGCTGCTGCTGTTGTTTGTGTTGCTGTTGTTGAGACTGATGCTGGCGCTCTTTCTTTATTCTTATCTGCTGCTGCATCGCCTGTAGCATCTGTTGTTGCGTTATCAAGACATGCTGTTGCTGGCTAGAGCCGCCACCACCAACAGCAGGCATCGTTGATTCAACAATCTGACTAGATGCAATCTTTGGAGACATCGGAACACCCCCCGCCATCGACTGATGAGTGAAGATTGCAGACTGGGAGGATGACGTTGTCGAGGTCGTTGTCGAGGACGTGGACAAGGAACATGCAACTAATGCTGCGGAGGAGTTGTTGCTGCGGTGCCTGCTAGGCTCGCTATCACTCCCGTGCGCATTGAGGCCTTCGCGATTGGATACACCGTTTGGTGCAGTGTCGCTGCCGGCATTACGATCGACTGTCGCCTCGGCATCACCCGAGGCCGGTAAGACTGGTGGTGCCGCACCGGTCAGGTCGGATGAGGGAGACCGAGCGGTGGATGGGAGGACCGACACTGACGAGCATGATGATGATGTCAAAGAAGCTGTTGCAGTGGAGGAGGAGGAAGTGGGAGGAGGCGGTGGAGGTGGCGGAAGAGGCAGCGACTGCTGCTTCCGCATTCCCAGCGTCACTAGTGTCGTTGCCGCAGCCGCCACGGCTGCAGCGGCCGCAGCTGCATTCGTCACACCTCCGCCTTCCGTGCCACCGCCGCCACTTGACGGCGCACCTTTGATACGTGACGACGGTGGGGTAACAAGGACCGTCACATGTGGCCTTTCACCGGGTCCAACAGTGTGAGCATTCGTAACGTGCCCATCATCCTTACGATCGTCGTCTGCTTCGCAGCTTCTCTGCTGTGACTGCTGTTGATGCAGCAACTGATGCGAGTTTTTAATAGTTACGTTATTGTTGTTATTACTATTGTTACTGCTACTACTTCTACTACTGCCACTACTACTGGTACTATGGCCGGTGTAGAGCTTGCCGCCAGCGAGCCGTGCAGCAGTGTTGTTGGTTCCGTTGTCATTAGTAGTACTCGCGGTGCTACTACTATTGCCGTTGCCAGCTGCACTATCACTAATGTTGGTGCTCGTGAGGCCCGCAGTAGTAGTAGTCGGTGGACTCACCGAACGGCATTGCCGTTCATCGGCCACCGAACGTATCACACTTGCTCCGCTACTGCTCCCGAGGCTCGTAGCACCGGTATTCCTGGACGGTCGCCCTTCTACGGACACTGCGGGCGATGAATCGGGCGACGTTCGGTTGCTGTTGTACACGTCGTCCTTCAGAGCGGCGTCGCCATCGCCAGAGCAGCCGGCAGCAGCCGCGTTTGTTGCAGTCCCGTTATCGTACATCGGTGGCTTTGTTGGTGGTAACGAGGACGCTGCATTATTGACGCAACAAACGCTGCGACGCTCGTCGCCGTCCTCCGGTCCGTTTCCATTGTCCAATCGGCTTTGATGATGGCCTGTTCGGATCCTGCCGTTACTGCCAACTTCGGCAATCGACGTGGTATCGTGAGGCTCCTCAGTCGTGGATGGTGCTACCGGGGAAGGTGTGACATCAGCTCCGCTTCCAGCAGATTGTTGTGACAGCGGATGCGGATGCGAAAGCGG
This sequence comes from Anopheles coustani, assembly GCF_943734705.1. Lineage (NCBI taxonomy): Eukaryota > Metazoa > Arthropoda > Insecta > Diptera > Culicidae > Anopheles > Anopheles coustani. The sequence continues at coordinate 47,857,802 of NC_071289.1, read as the reverse complement.
AAGCTGTTGCTGATGAGGTTGCTGTTGCTGTTGCTGTTGCTGTTGCTGTTGCTGTTGCTGTTGCTGTTGCTGTTGCTGTTGCTGTTGCTGTTGCTGTTGCTGTTGCTGTTGCTGCTGCGGCTGCTGATCACACATCTTGGGTGACAGAGGCTGCAGAAGATCTGGCGAAGATGTGCTCGTGTCGGCTATCGATTCACCGTCGCTGCTACATCGTGAGTCGACTTTTCTTCGCTTTAATTTCAAATCTTGAAAAAGGCTCATTTTATCGAGCTCGCTGTATGGTCCACGGCTCAGTGTCATAATTCCTGCGAAGGCCAAAGAAAGGATAAAATAAATTAATTAATTTTGCTCTTTGCACTAATTATTGCAACAGGTTGAGTGTGGTCATAGGCTGGTACCTTTAAAAATGACATGACCAAACAAACAATAATATCCTACACCATATAATCTATCTAACTTTAAAGCATATCCACTATTTAGGTATGACACGAATCAACTCTTTTTTTTTCTTTTTTTTATGATCTGGTACATTATAATTCATTATCGTTTTATAATGCGTCTGCTTAAGATGCTGTTGAACGATTGCGAACAGTACACCCAACACTTTGCGCCTGGCAAATGCATCAACAATGCAACGCCCTGAGAATACCAGAACAACGTCGACAACAATCCAGTCATTTGTATTTCCGCAATTGATAACAAGACAGCGTGAAAGGTTAAAGTCACCGGGAAAGATAGAGAAACACTTGTCCGTCGATAACCGATGCCTCTCATAGCCCCCTTAAGGTTATGGTCGGGATTGTAATATGAACGCAACGCTATATTTGCACTACGTCGGTAACTACATACATCACTCGTGAACCATGTTTCATGAGTTTATATAACTTCATTTAAATTTAAATAGCTATATTTAAAAGTTTATTTTGAAGATCAAACACAAAAATCATTACAAACATTGAAACGAACATATTTTTTTTAAATCAACACAGAAGTAGACAGCAGAAACATACTAAAGTGTGTGCCAGAGCTGTTTACTGTCACAATCGACAGTCGTGAGTAATGTAACGACCGACTAGGTATGCTTTTATAATCAATAAACCAAATAGTTAATGCTTGCATTTCATTGTACATTTATTGGCTTACCAAGAACTTATGGGTGGACTTGTATAAACATTAATTTTGATATATTTAATAAATTTCACGTTATACATTCTTGTTAAACGATTGCTTAAGGCGTTGACGGTCATTTCATAACTACTACGTATCCATAGGAGTATCAATATTATTGCTTTAAATCGGACGAACGCTCACTGATGCACTAGCCAAGCCATCGCCGCCAATCGCATGGGAAGTGTCGTAGTAAACCGTTAGTACAAACTTCCGCGATCGCAAGTCGCCTTGAACGCGATGCACTCTCGATTTACATTTGTAACTTGTTTGCATGAGCACGACCGAAGAGGCAAGCTGAACCGTAACTGGTCGACAATGACTGTTAGGTTAAAGTAAATGAACGAGAGCCATGATCGCCATTACCATTGAACTCTCACTTGGTCGTCTCTGGGAGGAATGCGATTGTGACATGTGCAAAAACAGAGCATACGGTAAAATTTTACTACCTTGAGGCCAGCGCAAGAGCAGAAATTGTGGAAACAAAGCTGCACTGGGCTCAATATATGGAATATCAGGAATACTTGTACGCACAACTAATAGGCCCCACGAGAGTTAGGGCTGTGGGTTCGAATCTCGCTTAAGACAGTTCGATAAGAACAAGTAAAAACAGCTTTTAATATGGTAAGAATAGCAAAAGAAGGTTAGTATTACGAATACCATTTCCAATCCCATTACAATTTCGCAATTCGTTTTACGACGGCACATTGTAATATGATTGTAGATCAATTGTAGTATCATCATTGGAGGTAGATTGTAGTATCAACAGTCAGCCTTTCGAAATATTGTGGGTTTGAACTAGTGTGAGTAAAATTAATCAATTCAGAGGGAGTGAGTTGGAATGGGGAGTCAATTCTTTATCTCACTCAGAATGATTCATTTCTTTTTTGTGTTCCAAGAATCATGACTGATGATTCACGTGCATAGAACCTGCGACAAAAAACGGAGCCTTAACACCCTTCTACCCGACACTTTGGGCTTGGCTGAGCAACAAATCATTCCTTGGGATTCTGAGAGAGCCAAATCTTTCTGTGTCAGTTAACTCACAAATAAGCCAAAAGAAATAATGGTAATTTGAATTAGTTCACTCATTAAGAAGAAAGATCAACTCATTCACTCACTCTGGCTCAGTTTGCACATGACTAGTTTAAACCCATGACTTCAAGCGCAATCTGGAAAATGAACTGAAACCAATCCGACAGAATATATATAAAAAATCCTTAATCCTACTGCACATTCTCTAGCATTATCCGAGGCATTCTAGATGCGAAAGGCGAAGAGGAGCATTTTGTATGGTTCAGGCAAATGATAATTTGCCTTACAAAGCGTTTTTGGTCCTTCCGATTGTTTAGGTTATGGTAAAGTTGTGAAGGAAGTTAGTAAATTTTTTTACCGAGATAATGTTTTTTTGCATGATTGGTTATTGGAAACGTAGTAAAGTACCTCGTTCATACAATAAAAAAGGAATAAGATATTAAAAGAAAAAGCTAATTTGTTGATTTGATAGTGTGAAGACTGGCTTTCTTAATTCACTGTATATATCGCACTGCACTGAAGTAAATAAGTCAGTTTAATGCAAATGTTTGAAAATCAGCCCACCGCCGAAAATACCGGCAAATTATGTGAAGCATGGAAAACTATCAGTTGTCATAAATATTCCGCAATGAAGAGAATGTTCGTTGGTCTAAATCTTTGGAAGTAGGTTTGGTACGATTATCGAATAGATCCTGGTATTAAAATGAGTCATAGTTTTGGTGGGACTTCAATGCCATGGGCAGCTCTATATTGCGACGGAAGTTTAAATTGACATAGATCTCAAAAAGGATTCCAAAATTCTAGAAATAAACTTAATTGAACAAGACCCTATGATGGGCCTTAACTTTTTTTTTGGTACAGCAGGATAACAATTAGACTACGATATCGTGGTGGATCAAAGATTTTACGTAATAGGCCCGGAAAGTACCGAAAAGTTGTGAAACTGGTTGAAATAAAATTCCAAACTAGAAAAAGTACAATTGAAATGGAAATTCTGAAAATTATTAATTTAAATAATTTATTTAACCCGAAATTCAACCGATTACGAAAGAAAACATGTTGTTGATTTACTTCTTTTTACTTCGCTTAGTGCACATAGCATACATAAAAAAAATATTACAAAACTTATCATATGTGTAATAAGGTAGTCCACCTCATACTTGTACTAGTAATGCAACAAACTGACCTACGATGCTCACCAAGAAAAATCAACAAGTACTTGTCTGATGTATCAGTACCTCCCGATTCGCGATAGAACTAACCTACCGCAAAATTCAACCCCCACCAGTCACACAAATTGCAACGGAATGTTCAATCGCTGATAGTCTTACATATACTACAGACAGCACAACCCTCAGCACACAGTGTGTGTATATGTAATTTGTACGATCCCGCGTTCAGAGCAATCAACTTCTTAGACTAGCAAAGTGCTTGCATAAAAAACATGCGGTAGGTCATCAGATTCATTAGTTACAGAATTATATTTCCTTTAAAAACGATTTAATAGTAAAAATAGTTGAAGAGTGATCATGTTAAACATTTATTACCGCAAAACCTTTTCTATAAATAGGTACAAAAAATGTTTGTAATCTTCATTTTCTATTCTGATTTACTTTTTTCTATTCCTAATAACTGCATTCATCTGCATTTACATGTTTAAAATGGCGTATTCCCGAAAAAAACCAAACAAAATACACTAAGAAAGAAACAGAGCATTATGTTTGGTATTTCGTAATTTCACGAACATTATGAGATTAGCTTTTATAGACTAGAAGTCATACTATGAACTGCCATACATATCTATGGCCTTTATCCTATAGATGTCTTTGTCAACATGAGAATGAGGAAACCGAATCTAACGTCGCTGAAATCAACCATTCAAGTTGTAACATTGACCGTTTCAAACGCCACTTCACTGACGATATGGAACAGCACATTACAAAAATGCATCACAACTAGTTGCCCTTTCTAAATGCAACCAGCCTCTCACACACCGAACTCGCCACTCAGGAAAAGGCCTTGGTGTCTAACGCTATAACTAAGTTCAACGAACCCTGTACTAGGCGGCACTCGTTCATGCGCATGTAATCGTACGTTAGACATCAATCCCCCCTCCAATATTCACTGCAGTAAGCAGAGCTCCACCGAATGCACCGCCAGACGGCGCTCACGATGTTGCATCGACGATGGTGGCCCCGATTTAGGCACCGATGAGTGCGTCTAATGGGGAAGTTCCGAGCATCGCGGGAGGAAAATGAGCTCTACTATGTGTTTCAATTAGACGAGACGAGCTAGGCGGCACGAACGAATCGCTTTGGAGCGAATGCCGAGCACGAAAACGTGTCATAAGCGATTCCAACGAAAGAACCAATCGAAACGAAAGCGCTAAGCGACGAACTCCCATCAATGTTCACGTAAGCTTTAAGTTATTTTGATCCAAGCGTATGTACTAGCTTGGGTAAATAAAATGCAATATGACATTTTTATCTCGAGATTAGCGCTTATTTAATACACATGTACATTAAAAACTAATTTTACCTAAAGATGTCATTTTCGTCCGCGTTGCACTGCCTTGTAGAGTCTCTATCGAAAACGAATGTGTCGCCAAAGCTCAATAAAGTTTGTTAGGTTGTTGGGTTCAACGCATATATTTCCTTGTTGACATGTTCGTGTTATCCTTTTCACAAGCGACGCATCCTTGCCGAGCACGTTTAAAGAAGAGAACGCTTAATTCCATTTAAATCACTTTTTCACAGGAACTTTGTTTCCGTATTCACTGTTGGAAAACAATTTTTCTGCAGTTGCGGAAAAGTTCCAGTTGTTTAAAAAGCGTTTGCCCTTTTTTCTAGGTGGACATTGCAATGCTTCATGTAAAACTAATTACATATTTGAACACTGTAGATTCCAGCACACGGTTGATTTCTTTGATAGTTTCACCAATCAAAAACGGTAGACATCTTTTTATGGTTCGGCAGTATCTCTCCGCATTGCACTTTGACTTTTAAAATTAATAACGATTCGTTATTACGGTACAGTGAAACTTTTTGTGCCACGCGCAATCATCAAACTGCCATTTAGGAAATTTAAATTTTGTAAAACGACAGGATCACATCACTGCATTTTGCACTGAATGTTTTGATGTGTTATTTACAACTTTTGATCACTCGGATTAACGCTGTTCATCATCTTGAAACACGCAGTGAGGGAGTAGATATGAACCACGTGCAACTACAATTTTTAAACGTTTTCATTCTGAAGTGGGGAAAATCAGCCATAATGTGTCACTTCCGACTGGTTATCCAAGATACACGCGTTTTTTTGCTAGCATTGTTATGGCTTTGCCAACTGCCTGGCCTGCTTCCGCACGGACGATTCATATTAGGGCAAAAGATAATTCCCGTATACCGTATGAGATCGCTTTTTGGGAGCGAATGCAGTTTCACAGCTAGCAGCAAAATGAATTCCGCATTCTTAGCGACACTATTATGCACAGCACTCACTTTCTTCACACCAAACCGACGTACTGCCGAGTAGACACAACCGTTGCGAATCAAAATGACTGTTGGTGTTTTTACAAGAGTTTAAGGTCAAAATCGTAAATAAAAACCCACAACAACGACGTCGGCGCGGGTTGTGATAAAAATTAAATGAAATGGCAAGCAATATCGTCTCGCCACCTACACAAGCGCCATACTCGATCGTTCAACAAGACGGAGGAACAGTGGGACGGCTGCTGCTTGATGTCGCAGAAATGAAGAAAGCGGGACTTTTGCTTTCTTTGTGTCGCGAGAAAGTAAACATTGTTTCACCTTGATTCACCAACATTTCCGACAGATCGCACGCTGCATCTTGCGGCGATAAAGTCAGGGTCAAAAGTGCACCAGCATGCAGGTAAAGACAGTTGCCACTTTTTGCCACTTTGTGATCACTGTACGCATCCTTGATGAAGTAGCTCGAACCACCATAACAACTTTTTCAGGGGCAGCAGCACCATGGGCAAGGTCCAGCAAATTTCCCCCCCGATACTTGAGCAACAGAACACACCGTAATATAGCCAAAAACTGTATCAACAAATGCCGACTTTTCACAATTTCCACAAAAGGCACATTTTCGAAAAGTGGGAAAAAGGAGTAACCAAAGTTTTCACTTTCGACAGTCGTAACGGTTGTCGTTGTGGTTGCACAAACGGTCAAACCATCGCAGCATAAGAAACTGTTTCATCGGCGGCATTTCTGCAGGCGCCGGGCGAAACTGAAAAACGTGTACGGATCGAAGCAAAGTAGGTTACCGACTGAATCGTCCGAACCGTGCTGCCTGTTCTCGGCGTGAGCCGCGCGAGTGGCGAATGAAAACGAAACACGCTTCCGTCAGTCAGCTGCTGCTGCCCCGCAAGGGTGCTGCCCCCCATCGCAGTCCCTCCCCCCAAACTATCCCCACCAGCCCTAGGGCTCCCTCCGAAGAGTAGACCCGACCCGAGGCGACCAGGAAAAATCGCGCGCGCGTTCAACGAAGCAACCAACTCGCCTCGCGGATCGCCCAGCGAACCGGGCATCTGAGCAACGGAACGTTTCTCACGCACACAGCCACTACCACCGGCCAGCGGCCCAAGTGGCACGAGGCAAGAGACGTCGATGGGGCATCTGCATTCAGCATCTCGCATCAGCAGCACTTTGCCAGCGAAAGGGATCCCACCAAGCTTCGGCGCTGAGAGTGAAACAGCGCAGCTAGCGAGAAAGTGAGAGTGGTGAGAGCGCACGGACCGATAGGGTAACGGATTCAGTGTTCGGAGTGCGTACGGCGACGGAGGGCGGATGGTGGGGCATAGTTGGGTCGTACCGCTATTTTTATTTTTCCCTTTTAAATGGCTACCAGCGCCGGCTAGCGCGTCACCCACCATCGTCGAGCGAGCCCCTTTCCACCCGGTGCGGAAGCCGGAAGTGAGAGAAACCGCGAGTAAAATGAGGAAGTAAGTTTAACTTTCCAGTCGGGGCGCGCAACAAAAGCGATGACAAGTGCAAACAATTCGCCAGCCACAAGAAATGTGTGTCTCAAAATCAAGTGCACCATGGCTTAGCTGTTAAGAACTCGCAGAGTTCCGACGGACGCTTTTTGGAACAGTCAATTTATCTTAATGCCTAGAAGTAGAGATAATCCATCACCTGCCTAACCTATATGTATGAAAAAAGTATTCTGAAGTGGGGCGTTGAAGCCTTTTGTATCTGCCATCTACATTGAGAACTTTTAACATGGTTTACGTATTTTCTAACCAAACAGTTTCACTTCACCGCACGGAAAACCACCACTGTGTGACCCACTTGACCGTCTTTAGCAGGAACAATGTTGTTTGTTAATATAACCCTCGCAGCTGCCTTCACTGCTTCCACTTCGTTTTAGGGTCGCCGGTTTATTTTTACAATACATAAAAGCAATTGGCAAACACCTACAGTCTAAAGGGCCCCGTTTTGCAGGAAAGCAGCAAAATAAAAACAATATCAACGTGCATAAATAGCCGTTGTGCCCATTTTCTAGCATTGCTTACGTCCATTTTTTTAAATGAACTTCTCTATCAATTGGTAAAACCCAACAGGGGCTTATTATTACAAACATCAACAATTTTTTCGATGTGTGTTCCTAATAAGCAACACGATATTGTTATAGAGAAAAGAAACAAAACCAGTTTAAAGCTAAACTGTCAGCTTGACTTCAACTTATTGATCAGATGAAATAGAATGAATTTATCGTCAAACCTATTCCAGAACAGCTCATCTGAAATCTTCAAACAGCTGCTCAGTGTTAGGCAACCACAAATAACTAACAGTGCAACGAACAGGGGAACCGATGATCGGTTTACATAATGCTCTTCAATTGCGTCTAACGCTACGTGGCGTTTACTCTTACAATTACCGTTGAAAAAGCCATGAAAAGAAAGGAAAACCGACCGCGGAAAAGGTAGTGAAAATGGTCGCTCTTGGGAATGGCGGGTTGTTGCCCAGAAAAGGCTTCCAGTTGTCGTAATGATCAACTGGGAAAAAGGAAAAAGAAAGAAATTACCGTACCTGAGATGGAGATACAATTGCACTAGAGCGTGGTCGTGGGAAGAGAAAAATGAAACAAAATCAATGGACACGGAAGAGATCTTCAGCTTGATCGCACCACAACGCGGATGGCTCTCGCGGTTGAGGTTAAGCTTGCCTCCCCCGCCAAAGCTCGGCCCACCCCACCTCTCGGTGTAATGAGGAAACGAAAATCGAGATCAAAAGGGAATCGAAATAATCAACCCGGAGATACCTCATTTCCAACAGAGCTGACTGGAGCGACTTCCTCTTGAAGGATGGAGAAGGTGTGCCAACTCGAGAGAAAGTGTGGATGAGTAAACGGTAACGTGTACAGCTTTCGAAGGTGAACGCTCTGTAGGAAAAGGTGAGCGAAAATTCTGCTTTCGTGGCACCAAGCCGAACTTTAAATAAACTATAGGTTAAAGTTACTAATAGTTACAGAAGGTTACCTTCGATATTAAGCAAACAATATTGGAGCATAGATAAGCGTTGTATAACAAACCATTTACGGTTCACAAATTTAGTGCAACAACAATTTGAAGTAAAAATATGAGAAAAACTAAGCTCGATTTCCTGGTCACGTTACGTAACTCGCTAAACGAGATTGTCGCGCGCAGAGATGAACCGAGTGCGAAAGAAAGTGTAGGATATAGGAAAAAAGGAAATTCAGGTTTCCGCGCCTTCCTAGCCTGGCTCACATACATCCATTTCCCTCTGGTTGTATGTCTCGTTGTGCATTTCTTATGCGAACCGTACAAAACTGTGGTCTAGAGGCAAGATACGAGATTGAATGTCTCTAGACGATTGCATAGGAAAAACATTGATCTCTTCCGCGTTCGTGACGGGGACTTTTCCAGGACCAGGTGTTACGAGGTTACAACCTGCTTGAGCGATTGTCGTAGTTGACATTTCTCCGTTCAACAACAAACGGGTATCCATACACATCAACTCCGGTCGTGAATCTGATTATGTTACCAAATCTTGCTTCCGTCGAGCAGAGTTGTAGTTTGCGGAACAAAATCAGAAAGTTAAGTTCTTTCTCATGAAGCTTCCGTACCGTACAGTTCCAACATTCCTTTCGTTAGTTTTAACGTAAAATACAGTTTTTTTTATTCAAAACATTTTTTTCACGCATCTTAACATTGACATTTTTGCTACTTCAACACTATTTTCACTTCCACCATTTTCATTTCACGCATACTTATGTTAAATAAATGATCAATTATTTCACATAAGTATGCTTGAAAATAGCGTTAAAGTAGCGCCTTTTTAGCATCATACGCATACGTTGTCTAGTTATGAACGAGATTAAAACAACATAGTTTTTCCTCCTTTTGAATTGAATTTTTAGTTATACTCTCTGTTTACAGATTGCTGTTCTCTAAAAAGTATAAAATAACACAGTGAAATGTCAACGTGAGACATTTACAATTAAAGCTTTATTAAACAAAATAAAATCCCTCTAAGTATAAGCAGGTTGCATTTAAATTCCATACCTTTGCGAGTGTGTTAATTGTTAATCTTTCTGCGAAGAAAGTTAAGTCTAGTAACTTAAGTGTAGCTTAAACGTGCTAAGAAAATGTAGCTTAAGCGAAGATGGAATAATTTGGACTGAGCTGAAGAAAGCAAAGCGTAAGGAAAACCGTGCCTAGCGAGGGGCAATGTCTGGCCGAAGCAGAAAAGCGAAAAGTTGAAACCATGCTTTACGTAACTGATCGTTGACTTCACTTTCAACTTCCTCAACTGCCAACTTCTGCTATTCGTATTTTTACTTCCTAGTGCTTCCTCGCCCGGGTTGCTCAGTTTCGCTCGAGGGCAGGGATAGATCCCTTTTCCTGCTTTCCGTTCATATAACCATGGCCAAGCAGCTCTCTGGAGCTTTCCTGAAGCGGGGAGCCGCCGCTTAGCGGTCGCACCACACTTTCCTTTTCGCTCATGGACACAATCCGTTACCGAGCGTTTACCACCTCTTCTCCGCGGAAAACCTCTCTTTTCTTTTCCCTCTTACATTAATGTGCATCGCACTTCGATCATGATATTTGCGCGGCCAGTTCTTTTAGCTACCTCTGTACCAGTGGCTGAGATTTGCCGAGAAGAGAAAGCCTTTCTTTTCGGAAGGCATAACCTGGCCTTTTGTCCGCGGTTGGATGTCGTAAAAAGTTTCACTTTTCATTCATGCTGTTACTGCTACAAAAAAATCATAACCCGTGGCTTTTTCGAAGGTAGTTTTATAAATTACTCATTCCTTGCACGTGCTGCAGACAAGAACACCTCTATGAAATGAAGAGTTCAGAAGTCAAATGTTAAGTGCTTTGTTTTGAAAAAAAAAAAAAAAATACGATTATAACACTATCCCAACTTCTAACATTTTTTAAATTTTAAAAATTTAAATGACAACTTTCTTTATCTAAACATGAAAATAATATTATTCAATAAAAGACTAATTTGAATGCGTTCGCTGTAATCCTTTTGTGTTGCCGCGATTGCATGAGCAAGGAAGGCACGTTTGGAGAGTTTCGAGGAAGATTAAACTTGACTTTCTCAAAAAACCTCCTCCAATGCAGGCAACGCAAGTTCAAACACATACACATATGGTTGTAGCACGTTGTTATAGTCAAAGTTTTGCATGTGTTTCCCCTATGCTATGGTATTCCGTTCGCTTTGGAAGGGTACGTACATTTTAGCTTTAACAGCTTAAGCTGCGGATAGACGGATGCAATATTTCACTGCAATGAAATAAAATTTGACATTTCTACCAAAAATGACAGTGAATGCAATATTCCGATGCTTAACCACCCCGTTTGGATCTTTGCAACATTGCAATGAAATACGGATAGCAATATTGCAATGACTGTCATTTTAGGTAGAAATGTCAAATTTTATTTGATTTTTAATATTGTATTCGTCTATCCGCAGCTTTACAGAAATCCTGCACCTTAGCAATGGAAATAAAAAATTAAAAATACAGAAACGAAAGTAACGCTGTGAAATATAGTATGCGCCGAAACGAAAAAGGATGGGCTAGTAATATTGTGAATATTGTGCGTAATGTGTGTTAACTTCGACTGATTCACCTCTGTTTACTATCCTTCGTGCTAAATATAATTAAGCACATTTGAATATAGGATCATGAAGCCTTCATCTAGCGACTACTTCGGCTGGAACAACTTCGAGGCCTCTAAACTTAACCAGAGTTAAAGTATTCAAGTGTGTATCATGCGGCACACCCCACCATTTGTTCAATAGTGATAAAATGCTTTTGCGACTCATCTACAAGCAAACATATTTTTTCCCTCCCTCCTCTGTTAACATGACTTGATCGAGACTTTATCCCCAGCATAACAGTTGAGATATTACATAACTATACCTAACGATCCGACGGATCGGTTGGTTAGGTATCATTCTCTTACCCTTTCTCTAACTCTATTCCGGCATTTGTTTTTACTACACATCTTGTACTACTCTTTTATGTATGTTGAATTTGATAAAGAATGCCTCAATTGCATCTTATTGGCATTTTTTATTATCTAGAAATAATAATTTACCTAGAAGATATCTATCTTTTTATTGTTATACGACATTGCCTTTAAAAGTACTACACTTCAAATTGTGAGCAACTTACAATTCCAATATAAATATAAAATATTTATATATAAGGTGGTATATATATAAGGTGGTATATATATTATATTATATATAAGGTGGTATATTCAAGGTATATAAATCCAATTCCTTGCCAAGTTGTATATAAAGCCCATTGGTGTTAGTATATTTATTGATTTCCGCATTTTTCTAATCCTTGCTAACTATTGTTCAGTATCCGATGTTTACAAATGTTCTAAAACATCTTGATAAAATTATCATAACACGGATATGTTCATCGATCATGCTGAAAATTAAGTAACAACAACCGTTCAGCAAAGTTTCACTTTTATTAAAGCAGTTTTACGCGGTTTGTAGGTAAAGTATTCTACCATATTTCATAAATGCAATGCTGTAATAGCCAGACTTATCATTAGCCTTCCCTAATAAGCAGGTTAGTTGGTTTTTGACAGCAAACTAATTAAACCAAGTTCATGGCTGATTTGTCTATTCCAAAATTATTAGCTTACACGTTGCATATCTTTGGTACTTTCATTCATTTATAATTGTACAAGCTTACCCAACGAACTTCGCCTCGTCCAATATTAATAACTCGTTAATATGTTGTTATAACGCTATAACGCTAATAAATGTTATAAAATTCTGCTAAACGATTCTTGACTTCGTCTTCATCGACTTACAACACGATCAAACAATTTATATGAGTGCAATGGGGCAATGGCATTTTTAAAGGCAGCTAAAATTGCACGTGCACTCAACCAATCGTAGTTTCGATACTATGCGCCAAATTTCAGATAAAAATTTGTAATGAGTTCAATTTTCAATGAAGTGTATTGCAAAATAGGTGGGGGAATTTGTTCATTTCTAATTGCTAGGTGTCCTAGTGCAGGAACACTCACGTTACAATTCACGATCCAGTACAGATCTAACTCGATAATTCTGATTTTCATTTGTAATTTTCGAATTTTTCGTTTTCCCTAAATTTTGTTTGTCCCAAAAGGAACAATTTAGGAAGGTTTTTACAATTTTTCCCATTTTCTGGATTTTCCTTAGGGAATTTCCCATTCCCCAACTCTTCCTTGGTTAAAAAGGAACATCATCCCAAGACATCTTCAAGATTGGCTCAGCCGATTATGAGTATTAGCGTCAAAAACTAACACACATTGGATTTTATATGATTTTTCGCATGGAAAAAGCTTTATTTATGTTTTCTGGTTTTCTTTCTTTTGCTTGGAAGTTTTTAAAAACATTCATTCTTATAAATCCATCATTGAGTCAAACGAAAGCAACCACCTGAAGACTTCGTACTTTTTTTTAAAAGGAAAAAGCCGTTTTTACAACTTTTTGAATTTTCCGGCTTTTTCTTGGGTAAAAAGGAACAAATCATACGAAGACGTCATCAAGATACTGTACCTTGGAAATTTTCAAACTTTTTATTTTTCTAAAACCTTAATTGGACCAAAAGGAATAAACCATCAGAAGACTTCGTTGGGATTAGTCCAGCCGTTTTGTAGTTTTCGTTAGGGAGGTAAATTTAATATTTTAATATGGAAAAAAGCCGTTTTTACTGAATTTTTGGGTAAAAAGGAACAAATCACACGAAGACGTCATCAAGATTGGTCCTGCCGATTTTGAGTTTTAGCATCACGAACAAACAAACATATATTTTTATAGATATAGAGATTTTATTGTACAACAATATTCACCTGTCGCCAACATCAAAAATAATGTTCTGCTTCATCATAAAATTTCGACACAACAAAAATAAATGTTTGATTATTAATCTTTAACTTGCCAATCTTGTGAAATAATTTAACTTTTGCCATACCATAAGAACAAAAACATTAAATTAAAAAAACATCATACCTACAACATTGTTTATTTTAAGCAAACTCCCTAAAACAAACGTTTTGGATATAGTTAACAAAACATTGCTTTACTTTGAAACTATTATCATTGAAAAAGTTGCTATACGAAGTGGCGAAGAGCACCAAACCACACCCTTGGATTCGTTTCTTTACTAAAAAAATAGTATTTAAATCGCGATGCCCGTCAAACAACACGACGTCGCTTCGGACGACTCGACGAGACGGCTTTGCAATTAATACGATTTCGTAGCAACACTGGCAAAGCGAACCACCATCGGCATCGGCACACGGTAGCGGGAGAATCGCAGCGATGCTCTGACTAACCTAGTTTCGTACTTTAGGTCAAAGACCTAGCATGAGGTCGACACCGTGGCAACGTTCGTGTAGTGGAATTCTACAAACAACAGCCTCGCCTGCTTATTTTCAGTGCAGTTTGCTTGCGAGCTTTTCTGGTTTTACAATAAGCTACCCTAGATGTTGGGCCCCCCCTGGGAAGAGTTAAAAACCTGGTAGAATGCAATGTTACTCAATTCCATACGAAACAATTTACAAAGGTAGAAAGTAGTACATTAAAAGATCGAACTCATCGAAATAATGCAAAGCAAACATCGGCAGCAGATGAGCTTCCATAATTTGAGCTACAACGAACAATATAAACACACCAATGCGAGAGCTAAATATGACGAAACTCAAAGTACATTTCGCACCCAAACCAGGTAACCAGCGAGTAGTGAGCACGATTCCTAGTGTTTATACCGAATAGGCCCGCCACGTTTGGACGCGTGGAGAGATGGGGAGGGGGGGGGGGGGCATAAACGAAACAAACAAAAAAGTGAAATCAACCCAGTTCAATGAACTTTTCCTTACTATATAACCTCTAACGATGGCGGTGGCGGTAGTGAAATGTCGCGCTTTTCTCAGGGCACTTCGTGATGATGATCATGCGCCTCCACAGGGGTGGGAAAAAAACGACAATTGTAACCGCACGCTTTTATTCAGAAGCAGCAACAATAACAGTAAGAGTAACGGCAACAGCAACAACACAGACACACACAGTTTGCTCGAGATTGCGGAAACGGTGGAGCAGGAATTCATGCAACACTTTTGAGACGGCTTACATGAAACGAATTCATTGGCAGGGTCGGCTAAAAAAGAAAGCTACATTTGCAATAATGTGAACGAACCTTGCAATAGCTTATTGAAACATTAAAAATTTTCACTAGAACGTTTTGAACCACATCAAGCATTTTAAGAAACGTCGGAAAAGAAAACAAAATCAGTCTACGAAATGTGTCCGCAAATTTGAAACAGAAAAGTGCACATACAGCTCTCTTACGTTGCAAATAAGGTAAAATTTTAAGAAAACAATCCTCATTTAGCTCATTATTTTTCCCCATTTTGTAATGGCGTCTGTCATGACTTTTGAGCGACATATAAAACAAATATTCTTTTGCGATACACATTGATTACATATTCCCCAAATTACAAACAAGAACTTTCAAACATGTCTGGCCTTTGGTTGGATTGAATAACAACAATGACAGGTGCTCACTTTGATAAATCATCGGCGGTCACTTCATGATTATAAAAATTCAAAAGAGAAGGCGCAACGTGTGCTATGTGTGTATTTTTGTTTTTTTAGGCGACATCGAATATGCTAAACATCTTGCACTTTCACTTTACCAGAAACGTGAGCAAACTCCCTCCTACAGCAGCCAAACAAGTAAACAACGGGCTTACCAGTTTATTCACTGAGCCATGAGCTCTCCTAGTGTGCGTGATTTGCAGCGCCAGGTCAAGCGATGCAAGTTTTTCAGTGAATTTTCAGATTGCTTGCAACGATGGGTTCGCGGCGTCGGTGGAAAGAGCAGGATGGAAAGCCAAAACTGTTCCCCACCAAATCGCTGGGGCGTTACGAAGATACTTCCTAGCTCTCAGCTTTATATAACAAAACACTTCAATGGCAAGAAGGACCACTAAGGTTGTGGCGTCTCAGGTCATTGACACAGCGTAACGGTGACGATGCGTTGGTTAGGCTTAAAAGTCACGGTTTGCTGGTTAAAAACATTAAACATAAAATAACACCCTTATTTGCGCTGTGTAGGGACTCCAATACAACATATCATGAGGGAAAAGAATATTTTAAACAAAACAAATGAGTTTAATCTTAAAATTTAAACAAACGTATGTCTAAACAAATTGAACTTATATACTGCTTAGGAGCTGAACCTAAAAGATAACACTTTGCTTGAATATCTTTTTGTGAATAGTGGATAATTCCAAACTATAAAAAGAAAAGAGCAACCTTAAAAACAGAAACAAAAGGTAACAACGAGGAAATATTTAAATGTTAAGTGAGAGTGGCGAAAAAAACATCGAGCTCGGCTTGCGAAGCTGACACATTCACATGAACAGCGCGGGGGGACTGGAAGAGATAACAATCTTCAACTTTCACTTCCAGGTACATGCACCAAAGCGGAACCAGAAAGCTAATGTGGACAGGTGAGACGAACAACGTTAAAACAGGCGGAAGTTTCAATGTCTAGTTTAATGTATTTCCTATATTTGCACTGGAAACATCGAAACGAATTACAATATCCATGAAATTAATTCAAAGTTTGTTTTTTTTTTGGAAACTACGCAAACAAGATATGTTTCATAGTGGGTGAGAAAATGTACAGACATTTTGAATTCAATCCACGTCCCGTTATCGCATGGTTCGTAGAAAAGAACAAAAATAGAAATCTGTGCAAAATAAAAGCAATCAAGAGTAGTTATAATTTGCCATTTTGACATTTCTTGTTGCGACCCTTTCGAATGG
Source organism: Anopheles coustani (assembly GCF_943734705.1). Lineage (NCBI taxonomy): Eukaryota > Metazoa > Arthropoda > Insecta > Diptera > Culicidae > Anopheles > Anopheles coustani. Next base: position 47,841,252 of record NC_071289.1, on the reverse strand, counting down.
GACTAAATATCGAGTTCAAGGAAAAATAAAAACAAAATACTGTCATGGGAGGCCAACGAAATGAGCTCTTTAGCAAAGCAAAAACCTCTTTTTGTTCTTAAGGATCTTAAGGGTCTCATTTAGGCCAGGGAGAAATTGAAGTCTCCGCATTAGGAAGTCAAGGATATAGTCGGTTTATTTATTGAAAATCCCAATCCTACTCACAATTTTATTACCTAGAACATAGGTTTTATAGTGCCCATCAGAAAACCATCCCTGGAATTTGAACCATCCACTTCTATTTTCAACTTTTCATGCATGTTTTGCTCAATCATTGATAATTGACATTGACTCGTTCATGTTGTAGGGTGACGTGATGAAGGAAGGTACTCTTTCTTCAATGATGTTTAATGTTAATATTAAATAATAAAAACTCCAGCTGAACTTAATTATAGCTACTTCTTTATAGCATTTACAACCAGTGAACAATCATCAGTCTGCACTCAGCTTTAAATTAAGGTCCAGTGGATGTCTGAAAAGGGTATGAAAAAGTATAACATAAATAGTTTTATGTTGTGTGATCGTCAACATTTTCGCCAGACAAGTTCATCAATGGCAACGTGGCATTCACCACTCAAACAGTGCGCTTCGTAACAATTCATTGCACTTTTGCGCCTCGTGGTGTGTATCATTCCTCTTGCGTCTACGATTTTGCTAGGCGAGAGCACTACAACCGCACCCTCCCATAATGTGGACGGTCTATGATGGTTTTGTCAACTTAAGCTTAACTGCACACCCAACCACCATGGTAAAAGCGAGTCGACTAAGTTGCCATCACACTAAGTATCACACCAGCACTTACACTGTCCCAAGAATCAAGTACCAAAGCTTTTTCACCGTCTCCCTCGTCCTACGCTGCCCTAAAGTATGTGCCTAGATGCGAACGACAGCGTCGAGGCACCATACTTACACACGTATAGGTACCGTACTAACACACAGCGTTTGGCCAGTTGTGTTAGTGCTTGTGTTCGTGCCCCCTAGAGAAAACTATCAGTAGTAGTAGTCGTCCAACGTGCACTAGCATTTTTATTGTAGTAGTTTTGAGATAGGGTGTTGAGAATTGAGGTCGGTTCAATAACACCTTAATGAAATGAAACGAAACGTTCGGACGTCGCTTTCCGTGCGCTCGCGAACCAGGCGCGAGCTGTGTTACATCACTCTCTTTCTCGTCGCTCGTCCGACGCCTTTCATCATGTTCCTCCGCCTTCTGCAACCACCTGCATACTTTAGGTTTGTTTCCTCCAATTGAACGACGCCGCTCGAACCTCATCGGCAACACCCACGGAGACTGTTCGGGACGAATGCATGTGCATCACCCAACAAATGAAGCAGTTTGAGTAAGTTAAATCACCATACATTTTGGGAAAACTCAAGTGTCTGTAACAATTGCGTGAAAGTTCAATGAAGCTACAAACCCTTGCAGCAATGGCGGGGTTAACATCACAGCGCTGAGTGAAGCTAGGATCTAAATGTCGATTCTTGGATTTCTTGGATACGTTTGTCTCCAATTTTCTGCACAGCTTACGAACTTTTAGTTTACAGTGCACAACTGTGTTGTGGAAAGCATCGAATGTGTATTTCTGGCCATCTACAAAACAGGCAGTTTGCTTTCCATTTCCTTCTACACGCTAAACGAACTTTACTTTCACGTCGCCATTGACTTTTCATTGTCGGCCATGAAATTCGGGGTTCGCAATCGCTGCGTTCATATTAAACCCAACAACATTATGCTGCCGAAGCGACGCAATATACAACGAATACCGCTGGATAGCGGAACCGACAATCTTAGCGCAACGGTGAAAAAACAATCCCTTTCCATCCAACCGTATATGTTGTGCGTGCGTGTGTGAGAGAGATAGAGTATTTGTGTGTGTGCGCGAGTGTAGCTGGAGAAACCGGTTATTCCACTTTTACTATCGTTTCGAGCGTCCACCATCAGCCATAAGGAACAGAAAAGGGGGAACACGGTGTAGTTGGCGACCGCCATTTTAGTCAGATTGTCATTTTTCGTCCACTAGCAGCAGCTTGGCGAATCCCAGCTCCTTGCGGCGTAATCGCATAACCATGACCACGATAGGGTGATGACGCGCTCCGGTCATTCGAAGAAAACAGGAAAGGACAGGGATCGTTTTATCGGTGTAAAGAGAGGACAAAGTCATGTGTAGTTCGAATTGGTATTGCTTGTGGCTTTCTCCCTGCAAAATGAGCTTTTTCCTTCTTCCGGTTGGTTACACGGGTCTGTTCGTTCGATGCGCTGGATCGGTAGAAAAGATGAATGTCAAAATTTGAAGTATGAAATATTGAGGCATTGGGTTTGCAACGGCTATGCATACTGCGCTATAATCGCTATTATCGTTGCCACTATCTGTCAATAACTCACCCATGACTGTACTAGCACATCAACTTTTGTCTCTAATGCATCCGTTTGTCTCTAATTCAACAACTTTTGGCTTGTGTTGCTTTCGTACTGATTTTAATGTTGTCCCTATTTAAAAATATGGTTAATTCAAATAAATGTAAACATGAAGATAATTTTTTGTACTAAAAGTTTCCTAAAGTTTTCCTAAAGCTAAAATAAAATGAGTCAAATGAAATGTTTGATACTGAGCAACTATTGAGAAAATACAGCATATTTATGGCAGCGATTATAAACAAACAAATGTTTACCAGATATAAAAATATGTTCTGTGCAGATTTCGAAATGGGATAGACAAAACTGTACTCGAAAAGTAGACCAAAAATATATGTTAATGCATGACACGAGTTGCTTTTAAAGTATGAAGTAATTGATGTTTATTATTGTTACAGCGTATTTATATACGAAAGCCACACTAACACTTTTTTATTGTAATGTTTTCGGACAGTGACAGAAACTGATGAATTAGAGACATACTCAGATGCGATGCGAGACAAAAGATGACGATCTATTTCAAAACATGGTACACCTTTGAGACAACACCACTTGTTTTTGAGATAAAGTTTAGTGATACAAACAGCACTGCTGTGCAGTATGTTGTACCGTACTTCTGCTGTAGTTTCTAGAAGTTTTAACATACAAACGAAACAAGCAAGAGCTTCGACTACGAAAGAAATAAGGAATTCGACTTTGACGCAGTGCATCTACGAAATCTACACGCACTTACTTTGAAGAAACTCAAAGTAACAACAACCATGCAGCGAACCCAAGCTATGGAACATGTCAAAAAAAAAACTATCAATGGTGTGAAAGGTTTAACTAAACTCACCCGAAAAAGAGAAAGTGCACGAATGACTGAGTATTTCGTCCAACTTCACCTACACACTCGTTAGCGTACTTTCGATTCATCGTGTTATGCCAAACATAAAACGGGGAAAGGCCAATACCCTCCAATAGGGTCGGTCATTTTACCTTTTTTTCGTTTTTGCAGTACCTCAACTCGTTCGTCGAGCAGCGGAAGAGAACATCCAAACGTAATATTGAAAATTTTGCGTAACGAAAGCATGGAAAGCAACGGTAATGTTAAAAAAATCCTACACAGAGCCACACACACGCAACCCTTCTTGTAGTATGGGTTTTAGAGTTTAGTTGCTTGCATCGACTTGAACCCCACGATCATGGCCAAAGCCAAGTCCGGCAAGACCGTCATGAAAACTGCCCGTGTGTTTCCGACAACGCCCCGTGATCCGTTTCGTTTCTCTTACCGATCGTGCATTAGCCGGGCATTCAGCTACTTTCTCTTTTTCGGGGCAAAGCTGCGGACAACTTCGTAAAAAAAAATATTAACCACTCTCAACTTTAAAAAGCTTTCAAAGGGCACGTATTGCTCGACCGATGAATCGTACATTCCCGCTCCTTTTTCGCAGCTTCTAATTGCGCTGTTCCGAAAGTTTTTTACCAAATTTAATCTTCGAATGGATTGAACATGGTGAATATCTTGCTATAGTTCTGTCCGGAACTGCGAACACTACCAAAGCATTTCACAATTCTTTCAAAAATGATCTAGGAATTGTGTTGTTGCAATGTTAACATAGGAATTGACAGAAAAACGTTAAACAATCAATTGTTCGTAATATAAAAGTATTTATATTACCATTAATTTTGTTCTGTGGGAAACACAGTTCCACTGCCAACCACTAGAAGTCGATTGTACTTGTAACGCATTGCTTAGTCGATAGAGCACTTTCTGTTTACGTAATTACTACAAATTGAGAAAACTTAAACGTAATATTGACGAAATTATTTATAAACATTCTGTTTAAAACCATAATGTACTGTAAGGAAATGTAGTGTAATTCATGCTGAAGCTTCTTAAAAGCTTAATTTGCAGTTAAAACGATTAATTTACCAACCAGAATCCAATTTAACGATGCAGGTTGGATAAATTAATTACTTTCGAAAGATGTAACCTCATGTTCTGCTTTAGACCACAATGTCACTCGCGTTTACATAAGGAAGGATAATCACATCAACTCAATCATTAATTAGTTATTCATTAATTAGACCTTTTTAGACCAATCATTAATTAGACCTTTTAAGCAGAAAACTTTCAAATAATATGGACCTGTTAAGTAGAAACATATCTTGCAATCCATTCCAGAAAAATAATTCAAATCCTCTTAGTCCGATTCTTCAACTCCTCTTCTACTCCCAAAACATAATAAAGCCACAGCAAAAATCTTAGATTATTGTCAAAACAATTATTTTAGAGAGCACTTTTACCTCGTGTAATTTAACAAAGTGCGGGAATTCGACATCGATAATGAATCATTTGTGTGTTATGGATCCAGAATATGTACAACCTTCAGTTCATTTAGCTGGAGCAGTGTCATACTAAATAAGTAAAGAAAACATGATCGTTTCGCCTAACACATACAGTAGTGCGTTTCGCCCTACATATGAGGATGTTTTCATTTGTATTTCCACAACCAGAATGTAGGGTTTATCCAATTCATTCCAGTATTCTTTGAGTTACATATTGAGGTACTTGATGAATGTCTGTTTGACTGCAATATATGCTTGCAATATAACACTTGTTATGGCTTAAACTGTCGTAGAGAATTCTTACATGATTTTAGGCATGATTAGCATTATCCTATATTCTCAGTTGAATCTTATTCTAGAATAAGATGTGAAACTCACATAGAATGTATTAGACACGCCAATGTACATCTTCTATTACTTCATTTTGTGTGCTTTTCCCGCTAATTTCCCTAGTGATCAAAGGCAACATTTAACAGTTATTTGATTAGCACTCAAGGTGGCCTAAGGGATTTTAAGGTATTTTTCGCATCATTTCAAAATAGTTCAACGATGCCAAGCAATGCGTTGTCCGCCAATCAAAAACGCAGGAGGAAGTCGGCACTATTTTAAGAAAGCGTGCGGTTCACAGTGTAAAATGACCGAAACATGCATACACCTACACGCTATGTTCCCGTTTTGAAGCATACTCGCTGAACAGGAAAGGGAAAAACAGGTTTCTTTAAGAAGCGCACTCTCACTTTGGCTTCTACTGAATCGCACAGAACCCGCAGCGATGAGTAGAACAGCGCGTCTGTGCTAGAGGGGCGTCGTAGGTCCCAATGCAATCGACAGGCAATGATAAAACGGAAAGAAAAGGGGCAGGGAACGGCACGCAACGGCAGACGCTTGAATGAGGAGAGCGAACAACATAAAAAAAGAAGAAAAATCGAAAACAACCAGACGTTTCGCGAGACTCGCGAGAGCGGCTTGGCCCACGAACACGCGAGAGCCGCGAGACAGCGAGATGAAGACGGAGCTACGAAGGAAACAGAGAGTGCAGAGTAACATGGCGCTCTGTCGTTTGTACAACGATTCCCGTTCGTCGGAAAATAGGTCAGCCATTGAACCCGGACCCCATTGCTGGTCGAGCGCGAGTACGGAGCGACGTTGTTGGGGAGTCGTTATTTATACTTTTATGTTAGCTATGTGCACCTACACACACTCGCGTAGCGCTCATAGCGCTACGACAGCGTTATTTCGAGTTCAAGCGAACCATGTTTCAACATTCAACTGCCTCCTATGTTTTACGGAAAGAAAACTTCATAAACTAATGCAATGTGTGTTGTTGTCACGTCGGTTCGGCAAGTTCAACGCCGTAAACTGAAAACTTGAGATATTACGAAGCACGGAGCTTTTCGATTGTAATCCGTCTTCTTGCATATTTCCATCGCTGCTTCCACACACAATAGCGTAAATTGCATGCCTATGATGCATAAGCCTATATTGTGCAAGCACACGCTAAAAAAATGCAACAAAAACATAAAATAAAACAAAATTTTAAAACACTCAATAAAATTTTAAACAGCAACAGTGCTAAATAGAAGGGATGAAAACCAACACCGGTCTAACAACAAACGCATTTCCAATGTACAATCGATTTTGTTTCTGTTTTATGTCCCGACTTTCAGAGAATAGACATTTACAGTTGGTAAGTAACGAATTGTATCCGTTTTTCGTACCTTTGAATAAAATGTTTTGATACAAAGTTGGTTGCATTGATACAAAAAAAATGTAACGTTGACTAAAAATTTAAATGAGAAAACATTACACAAACCACCTCAACCAATTAAGATTCACAGCTTATGGCTAAGAATAGCAAAAACCAGTTTTATGGACTGTTTTATAACCACCTCGACGGCGCGGGTTCGAATCCCAACCGAGACCGGGACCCTCCCCTGTACGAGAGGACTGACTATCCAGGTACAACAGGGAAACAAGTCTCGTAAGCCCTTAAACGGGCAGGCATGACCAAGAGGTCGTTACGCCAAGATGAAGAAGAAGACTGTTTCATAAACGTGTGTCATAACAAAATTTAATTGTTATTTTGGCTAGCAATGCGGGGAGTAGTTCTTATGTGTATATTATTTCAAAAGGATCGCCGTTGGAGTTACCGAAACTCTTCAAAAACTTTCTAAAAGACCCAGCAGTACGTGAAAAGTTTCTCATATGCCACCTATTTTTCGGAGATTTATTTCATTTACTCCATTGATATTTATAAAAAAATATTTAACAAAATTAAAATGCAGACTGAATGCAAGGAAACAAGAAACGTGCATTAAACATGAAAGACATCACAAAATAATTAAAATTCCATTCTTTACAAGTCCTGTACAATGTTTGAAAATAAAGCTGTGCCCGCAAGGGTTAACTGCTTCGCGCACCATGCACTCCTCCTGCTCAATCTTCTAACTTCTAACCCAGTGGAAAGGGTGGACGTCCATGGAGACGCATGGTACTTCGTGGGCTATGCAGGGACCATATCTACGAGTCTGTTACGAAATTTTACCCTCTTGCCAAATGCCATTAAACTTGAAGACCTTTGCTCACCACTGTGCGCTCACTAAGGTGTGCAACCTCGCATTTAACTAGCTCCACGCCACACACAGCTGCGACTCCGTACATTCACTACCATCTGTGATGAATACCGTGTCGTGGTAGCGAAACGGCCGTGAACCACAGCTGCACACGTCTCTCTAAGAATCTATCTACTGCTACCACGGTTTATCTTTGAGAAAAAAAAAGCAACAACTATTGCATCAGCAACGGAAGGTTTGGTGACCATATGATTTTATGAAGAAAATCCATCTACTGAGGTTGAGGAAATTGTGGAAATGTTCTCTTGCACGCTGACCGATCAGTGGAAGGTTCTAAAAAAATTCAAGTGATACATCACACGATGGTTATGATAACAGAAGCCATGAAAAAAATCATTTGATTTTAAAGACTTCGGAAGAAAACAAAACCAAACCTTGGCAACGAGTAAAGATACCAAATGTATGGAAATCTTTGCCTTTAACCCCTTTATAAAATACCAGCATTACTTTACACAGTAGTATTTATTTAGAAAAATAACTGTCTCGGGTTCCTACGGGCTTTGGCAGAGATTGAGGATATTACAAGCGAAAATATTGACTTAGCATTAAATCAGTTAGAATTTGTATATTTCTTCATTTTCGGCAACATTAACAACTCATTGAATAGTCAGTAGTTTTTCTAAAAATTCTAACTACATATTCTTCGTGACTGAAAATGGGAACGAAAAGAACTCTAATATGCAAAATGAAGGTTTCTTTCTTCGTTCGTAGTTAAAGTCTCCGTGGGTCGTTGCAAGGGAAATTCAGGACCACCAAACGCTACAGACGTTGCATACAAACACCAATCTGGATGCGATGCATTCGTCAAACGCCGTGCTAGTGTTAGTGTCACGACACCACCACTTAAGAAGACATCGAGTGGTATGAATGATATGCGTTATGTAACGGACATACAACGTTTACTGGTAGCTACGCTACCGAAGCATGGTTATTTAGTGCAAGATCATACGATGGCCCGCAACGTTGATCATACACTCAATGAAACACACTTGGTATGTCGCTTCTCTACCGGTTATCCAGGTGGTTAGGTGTACGATAACTGACCGGATGGATACAGCTAATTCGAAGCATTTGGCAAACAAACATAGAAGCAAAAGAAACATGCGTATTACCGTTTAAAGACTAACGCTGTTTGACAAGCAAAACGGATTCCAATGTTAAAGAAAAAAACCAGTAATCGATTGAAACATCTTAGAACCAAGAAAAATTCGACTCAGTTTATCTACTCTTTTTACAGCGTCTTATAGCCATGACATCACCTAGATGACCATCAATCGAATGGCGTTGAGGTCGTTAACCCTTTTCTGGGAAAGCGTACTCGAGACCCATCAACTGAAACGTAACCAGCTTTCTTTTCGGCACATTACTCTCACTTTTCTACCGTTTAACTTCCAGCTTCTGTCAGTCCTCCCTAATAATGCCACTGCATATTCCGAGCATGTTTCTGTTTAAAACGGTTCTGTACAAGTTCGCGTGTGTTGTACCAGCGATCTTGAATTTAAAATTAACTCAATAATATTCTCAGATACGGAACCATTTTCTTCTTCTTCTTCTTGGCGTAACGACCTCTTGGTCATGCCTACCCGTAAAGGGCTTACGAGACTTTTTACCCTATGTGTACGTGGATAGTCAGTCCTCTCGTATAGGGGAGGGTCCGGTCTCGGTTGGGATTCGAACCCACGCCGTCGAGGTTGTGAGCCCCGGCGCTCATGGGCCGATTTTTCTAACCGGCGCTACCAACCATTTTGTACAGACTGGAACCATTTTGTACAGACTGAACTTGACATACCTATTCAGCGATCCTCAAACTGTTAGCATCTTGATCAACCTACCTGTAAAGAAAAGGAAAAAGAAAATTTAATAATAATGTACGAAAATCGCAAACTTGTAGGAATATCTTAAACATTGTTATACATCGAATAATACAATTTGTAAGATTAATTAATCGAAACCTTATAGATATCTAACATATTTTATTAAAAGTTGTTCCTTAAAATGAATATAATTTTTAATCATTGAAATTAAGTAGATACGAGCGAAGAATGTTTTACCAAATACATAAAAAAGCTAATTGGATACCCTGTGGGAAGCCAATGGAATCACCCGGCAAAGGATACGTTGACTTCTGTATTGAGGGCAAGTGTTACGTAGGAAAAGTTCGGAATAACCATGAAAGCTGTAGCATGATAAAGCGTACCGTTTCGTGGTCGCCCCGCCAATCGCTCTCTGAACGTTGCCTCACGCATGTAGAAAGTGGCAGATGTGCGAAATAGAGACAGGCAATACGAAACCAGTCGGCGAAACAGAGTGGACCAACTGTGCTCCGCGTAAACAGTGATGGATGAACATTTCGTCTACGGATTCCATGATTTTACACTGTTTTCGAGCGCAAGTAAAACCAACGGACACTTTCCTCTAAACAACCGGCAACCGTTAGTGAACTTTTGACGTTTAACTGAATACACGAGACCGAACTAAATGTATGCTAAACGTTATTAACCCCTTCACAGTTTTGACCGAGCCTGACTCGGGCAAGCGGATGGAATTTGAACTGCTTTGCCATAAAAAGTTTGGGCAGTTTTTTGTCGCACGATTGTTTAGAGGAATGTGAGAGTTGTTTAATTCGTGCGGTTCGAAAATGGTGTAAGTTCCAACTTGCCAATGCACTACAGTGAAATTTGAAACGTGTCCGGTTTGATAGGAAAGAAAATAATCTAAACTGCATTTCTGATTGACACGGGCACACACATTTCGGCGAATGATGTACACTACACTGTCAAAGTTACGCATACATAATAATGACCCTCGCGGAACCACACCTCCACTGGCCTTTTCTTACTGAGCTGTTCCAAGCCACGATCGTGTCCTACATGGGCCGTAAAAGCTAGACGGGGACGCTACACACGGGCGAAACAAGCAGCATCTGTGTGTGTCGTACATGCGGTGCGCGAACGAGTGTGAGTCTGAATAAAAAAATACATAGCTGCGAAAGGGCAATGCCCGCTTCGAATTTGACCTACTAAGAACACACTGTCATTGCCGTCATGTTTTTCTGCTGCTGCTGGTTCGGTTGCGTCGCCACGTCGCGTTTCGTTCGTTTATGTGACCGCACAATACATTACCGTCACCTCCACACTATCGTAGGTCCCGCGTGGCGTGTTTAGCCGTGCTCTAGGAGGCAACAGCATAGGAGGTGTTTGGCTGATGGGGAACTAATTGTTCCTTCTTGTACACCCGCGTAACCGTGTGGTGTGGTTAAATAGACGTCGATGCGTGGCGTTTCCCAGCTACGGTTTCAAGTTTGCACTTTTGTACTCATTCATATTTCGAACGGAAACGAAACAAAGCGCCACACAAGGAAAAGTGTGACTCGCAGTCCAATCTATCTTATTTTAATTATCGATGGCTGTGTAATTGGCTGCAGTTTCCAACACCGTTTCGTTACGAAGTCAACTGTTGTCATTTGCTAACAGTATCTTAACCAACTTCAATGCGATAACAGCCGAATGTAGAATTAGGCTGAAAAAATTGTGTATTCCTTGTGGTTTACAACTGGTTTCCTTCAGAATTGCTCACGTACTACTCCATCGTGCAGGTTGTATTCACAATCTTCTCTAGATTTTTCCAATTATTTCATTGTACGTTTGCTCCACGACATTTCCATTTACTTACTTTGAGCAATGATTTGCACTACCTATATTTCCTAACTGAACATCTTTGATTATACGTTCGTTATCATTTCTAATTCCATGACTTCAAATCTCGTTCTTAACAACAGATAGGAAATTAAATGCAAAATCGCGTCAACAGTGAAATGTGCACGAAACGGTTCGCTTTGCGAGCATGTAACCGTGGCATATCTTTTGTTTTACGCAACCAACTTTTCACAACCATTGACCTACAAATTTGCTTGCAGGTACGCTTGTGCGCGACCGGTTCCCAATCCTTCTACTTTCTTTTTCTTGTTGGACGCGTTCGATCTTTTTTTAGTACACGAAAATGCATCGTTTGTTCTAGTGCGCTTAAAGGGCCAACATACACTCCCGCATCAACGTTTCGGCATGGTGACCATGCGCATGCTACCTAAGCAGCACACAGGACAGGAACTTATTGAATGTTTAGACCTGAAAAGCTTACTTTTTTTAGAATGGCAGCAGACCTAACATAAAATGGATTTCAATATCTCGTGTTTTTAAATGTCTGTAGTTTTAAGATATTTTGTTAAAATTCGATTTCTAACCGAGTAAATTGATTTTTTACAAAAATCCTCACATTAGTTCGGGAGTATTAGTTAGTATATTTCATTCCATTCGGTTCGAATAGAAAATTTATCAATTATCACAAAAAATTAATTATATTGTAATCATGGAAGTATTATAATTACATTTTTTTATTAAAATAAAAAAAATGGAAGCGGTCGACCCAACTATTTTTCGAAATTGTTTTTTAAATCTGAAATGTCACATTTTCGATCCAAATATTTGCTATAGCGTAACCATATAGTTTACCCAATATTGATAAATAATCAATCATTAATAAAATTGCCTAATAGAGATTCCGAACCATGCATCTGAAACACTCTCTGCTTCGATTTAGAGATTCATAATTATCAGAAGATAAATGGAGCCCAAAACGTAGCTGAAATGGGAAGGGTGGTCTTTTCCTTCCCCTTTTTATGGATGCATAACCCACACCCATCAAAGAATCAGACTCACTAAAGATTCGTCAAAGATTCATTCACTGTTCGGGTGTCTCCCTGTTTGTATTATTCGAATAAATGCACATCGAAAATTGCTTCGATGGTTTGGTGGATGGTCCTTATGGTTCTGTGTTATGTTATGTTATCATGTAAAATATGGTTTTTACTGTTACTCAATTAAAATTACTTAAATAATATATGATTCTGCCACCGGGGTCGTTTCAATTATTTCTTCTTTTCTGACGTAACGATCGTATGTAGATTAAAATTAGTACGTAGACCTGGTCTTAGTTTAGATTTGATCCTGATCGATCGAAATATAAAGATATATGCATGGTTATCCCGCACTACTTTCTTGGTGCATTATCATAACTGGAACCTAACCCTAACACACCTAACACAAAGGTCCCAAGAAAATGTTGAACAACAATGTGCACCAAACTCTGCCTGATTTACTTAATATGACAATCAAGGCAAAGCTTATAATAATTACAAATTTATTTTAACTCGCTTTGTTGTGCTTACGTACATATAGGTTGATTACACCCTAAGGTGGAAATCTATCGGAAAAGAATCATGTCGTTCAATATATTATGTGGGCATATTCATGTAGGAAACCTAATTGAGAGTAAAATTCTCAACAGATTTTATAGTAATTGAATTGTAGATTGACACCTCATAGCCGTTAATTGTCGATAGTTTCACGTGAATGTAGGCAGGTATATGAATAAGAATGAACCAATATCATACTGAGGAATCTTTTTTATCAAGTTTATCATAGGCATAGGGTCCTGAATTAAAGATTTTCTATCGACATCCATCTGCAGCAGGAAGTTCCGTAGATGGACATTAAATCCATAATGCCAAATATTACACGTTGGAAGGACAAGAAGACCGCGAAAAATAACAAACATGTATTTGCAGAAAAGGCAGTGAGAAAATGCGCCGTCCAAAAGTTGAATGCGCTCGACATTAGCCCAGATGGGAAATTAGCTACAGAAAAAAAATCCCTATGAATGAAAGATTTAAAAGCTGGTTTATTATTTTGACAAAAAACTCGGATCAAATTCGAATCGTAACTAAACACTAAAATTTGTGCGGTTCAGTTCCGTGAAATAAAACCTTGTGGTTCCATTACAATCTCCCCACCTTCATATCGCTCCGTATCGTAAATCGTAACTATGCAATTGGTTCAAAATCTGTAAATGTATTTGTGTCATCGAACCGGTTAAAACAAAACGGTTTTTCCAGATATTTAAAGCTCGCTGGTGACCAAGGTTCCTACAGTTGCGAGGAATCTCCTTGAGTTACCGTTTCGATGACCCGCACGAACAAACCCTTAAAGCTCTTTTAAATTTTACAAAGCGTTATCTTTAAAATTTTGACAATTTTACAAACGTGGCAAAAACATTAAGTTTTAGGCAGCATAAATACAAACTGTATTGGTTTATCTGATGCTCGTGCCCGGCAAAGAGTGTAGAAGCTTTCATTTGAACCGGTTCGGCTCACCTGTCAGACCACTCCGTTCCGTGTGTTGGAAACGCAAAAGCACAGACGCACAGTTCCTCCCCAATGTCGCGATACATCTCGCGAAACGCTCAAAATGCCTACTTATCGAGAAGTAAAACTCGCTCAATGTTTAGAAATTACCGGTAAACCTTTTTACTTCACAGACTGCTAATTATTTTCTAATCGGTAGAACTGTCCCACATTTTGAATACGAAACATAATTTCATAACACCATACAGAAAATGTATATAATCTATTTCATTACACCACGAAAAACTGTTTTTAATTTATAAGATCTAAGAACGATAACTCATTAGATCTGATAAGCAATACAGTTTTTCTGCGGAAGTTATACAAATATTTCTCGAAAATTAGTTTTTTTCCAACCCGATCTTGTTTTTAGGACCAAAAAAACAACATCATTTGAAAGAGTGTAAATGTACCTTTCCAGTCCTGTTTGAAAAATGAAAAAATCTTCATTTGATTAGGTATGCACATTGTTTCGGTAGAACTAGTGTTGATTAAATTGAAAATTATTATAATCTCAATATGACTTACTTTACCAATTTGTCTCATTTTATAAGTTTATTCTTTTATAAGAATGACTTTCATTTAATCCACTCTTCGAATCATGGTATATTCCGCAAAGTCAATAGATGAAAAATGCCTTTGTTCCCAAAAGTTTCAAAAATTTTAAACATTGTTTAAAACAAAACACAAACAACAAAATTACAATCATCCAAATCTCAATGGGCATAAATTGTTCAATTCTATCACACAAAAATATTTCTTGTTATTATCCTTACAGTTTAGATTTCAGAGCCGTCCGCCAAAGGTATTGCTGTATAAATTGCAGGGCTGCTTGAAGAGTAGAAATTTCCTCGAAAATCCAAGCCTCAATACGCCTGGCACGAAGATACCGCTTGTTCACAGACAACGATGCGCCTCCTAGTGGTATGCTTGTGTATGTGTGTATATGTATGTGTCACGATGCGCGAAAATAAAGGGTATTCGAGTTCAACGACCGAACACGACCCTGAAGCGAGGTCACCAACCTTACGGGATATCGATTTTGTTCCCATTTTCCTCGAATCCTCTCGCATCATCATATCTGCGGTTCCAGAAATCCCTTTATATCCCCGAATCCTTTTCAACTGTATGCAGTACACAAGACACGAAGACCTACTCAAGCATACACACACATGCATACAAACACAAACCCGACATTGACGGGTGTTTCGAGTCGGACAGACACATGCTGCTTGATCCCAATATTTGGAATATGGTAGGATGTCCCGGGATGTGCCAGGGAGGCATTGTTCTTTGGGTGTTTATATTTTCCCTGTTTATTTAGCTAGACGAAATCACCACCGTATCCCACATGCTCATGCTAAAGATCCGAGAGCGCGGTAGAGGCGCATGCAAAGGCTGTGAAACTGCAACATAGGTTTTCATTGGCTTCGCCTTGTCAGTTGTTAAAAATAGAATCCCCTTCAGCCCGATCTCCACATACAAAAAGCCGACTGCGTTCATTCACGTGTCATTCTAATTTGCCTTCACTTTGGTTAAATCCAAATCTGTTCCCTCTGTTGCCCACTAGTCTATTCCGATGCGTCCTGGCGGTTACAATGTCGCTGCATTCTTTCAGGAAAATTATCAAACTAATGAGAATGATGTTCCTACGTCGTACAGATTTTGGAGACCACATACTAGCTAACAGAGTTTTGTTCCAATGATGATTCCAGAACGTAACCTGTTCACCTGTTCCTCGAGTTCTTCAACCGTCCGTGCAAGCAAACCGTGCAAATCCCCGGAAGTATTTGCAACCCGTAAAACGCATCCGCCTTACCCCAGCAATGACCTAACCCAACACGAAATGTGAAATTCAAAAACCCCACACCACCATTGGCGCCTTGCCGGCACTCCATCATCCGGCTAGCTGGCGACTATTTGTGGCATTAGAAGTGTTTCGCAAGCGACGTCGTCGTCCGGTGCACTGGAGGAAGGGACTCTGGCTAGGAGAGGCCGGGGGCAGTCTGGTCGGCTAGAGTTGCACCGGTTGGCATCGCGAATTTGCACACATGCAGTGCCAAGGACCGCTCGCTCCCCCTACGAATATGCATAGGGAGGGCAGAGCATGTGCACTGCACACAAGATTTGCGCTCATATAATTTTTAATGCCGCATTTGCACCACACTACTCAGCCGCACACCAGTGTGGGCATAGGCGGATTTCTGCACTTGCGGCCAACTCCGCCACGCGAACCCCGTCCTCCCCTTTTATCCGGGCACACGGACGACCGTTCCGAAGCCGTTGGCTTTCTAACAAGCGACAACGACCTACCCTAACACGTTCCATATCGTACAGTCGCTCTTGCCCGCCTTTGATGCAAACTGCAAACAGACACACACACCCGACCGTGCAGACGGGTGGGTCGGAGTGAGTCGCATCCCGCCACAACCCCTCTTCCGCACCAACCAAACGCTAGAACCGCCAAATAGCGGCATTGCACTTCACCCGGGTTGGCTCTGCAAAACACTGCAACCAGACATAGGCCGTCGCCATCGCACGGTACATAATGTACAGTGCGACGCAAACTCTCCACCCCGACGGCGGTGAATTATTTTGAGCTGGTCGCCATTTCACTTCCTTATGTTCTTCCCAACCCGGGGCGGCGGACACCTTTTCTACCGGCTTCAGATAGTCTCCGCCAAGCGGCTCGCTTATCACGTCGACGAAGACGAGCAGCAGGAGCAGAGCACTGCAATCGGGCCCGATGCGGGTTGACGATGTCGACAGTTTGGACGACCAGCAACAACAACGGGGCGAACGGGTACAACCGACGTAAAACCCCAAGCCTGCCCAGCCAGGATTACGTAACTGCACTTCCGTTGCCGTGTCGTGCTTTCCCGCTGACTGGCTGTGTGACATAAACCAAGGCTAGAGTGTGACGAACAATATTGGTTACATTTATTACTAGAGTAGATTTTTATTTCCGTCAGTCTTAACGACGATGCATTTACATTGACCGTTGATTTAAAGGAACTCAGAAGCCGCCCATTAGCTGTTTAAGGACTTTGCTGAGGGCTGCAAATAATCCGACAACAACAGCTAATGGCAAGAATCGACCATGCCTTTTTTTTTTGCTATCTTTTCAGGTCAGGTACTTGCCAAAGCATTTCCTACTGGAAAAGCTATTTATCGATTTAACAAGTACGCGCGGCGTGTAAAACGATGGAAGACGACTCTGTTCCGCAAGCGTGTGTGTCCACCGTTATGCATTTGTCAAACACGCACCACAGCGCAAAAGGGCGAATGCGAGAGTGTACGACGCTATCGTCGTAGCACAATTCTGTGCGAGTTCGCATACGCATGATGAAATTCTCATTGTACGCCTCTCCGATGACGAATCCGCCCGCCGTCCTTCCCATCCGTCCACCCTGCCGGGCATTCGCACAATGATGGCGCACAGCTGCTTCGGCTAGGTCGTTCAGCGTTCGTTGACCTCGGCGAATAGGAGTGGAAGCGAAGTAGAGAAAAATTTGACAACCCGAAAAAATGACACGGAAACGTAATACATTTCTCTCTCTCTCTCTCTCTCTCTCTCTCTCTCGCCATCCCTCCTGATTTCTCTCACTTTCTCTCTCCGTTTTTACTCTCTACTTCCTCTCGGCGTTACCACTACCATCACGCGGCGGGCTCTGTAAAATCCGCTGGTTTCGACGGTTTTACGTCGAATGCAGTTGTGTGCAAGAAATCGAAGGGGAAAAAAGGCTGTTAGCCGGCGACAGGATAGATTTTTTTCCTGTACAGTTCCCTCAAAGATTACCAGTATACGAGCATTGCACGAGATGCAGCTAAATCTAAACAAGATGTTTTTATTACTGTCATGCAAACTGGTTAGCGTATGTTAAACTATCTTAACCATCTTTGAGCAGAACATTGTTTTTTAACATAAATGTGACGCATAGCTAGACATAAGCTAGACATTTTCCTTTTGTTAAAGTAAATTAGGTGTACACATTCGTTGAAAGTTTCATAAAACACCGAAGTGATGAATTCAATGTCGAATAATCAATTCATTCGATTGAGGTAGATTAATATGCCACGCATAAAGACATATCAAAGGATGACTGGCCAAAGCGCAATACCAATGCTCTTCTTCTGAACGCACACCACTGAACGGAGCCTCAAACTCAATGTCGTAACAACAAACCAACACCTATCTTTTGACCCTTTTTCTAACTTATGCCATCGAGGCGCGATTGTGGATCGACGTACCGTTGCATTGTTCCGTCACAAATGCCGGTAGAACGAGGAAGCAGATGCTAAGGTACATTGTTGACGAAGGTATTGGGGAACGCAGACTGCATTGAAGCCGGTAGTTCTGTTCTAAATTTACAGTCGACTTAGTCAAGACCGTTAAGCCATTTTAAGTCATTTTCACCTGAATTATTATTAAACGAAATTAATTTCGAATCCAAATTGATCTTTGTAAATAATAAAAATTCAATGATGGGAAGTTCGATCAGCCTGTCATCAGCTTGACCGGGGGGATTCAATTTAGTATTTATGTTTTATTACGTTTTATTTTCACGTTTTGTTCAAAATTTCATTAACTTTGAACTATTCCGTTCTACATTATTGTTGTTTTCATCTAAAAATAATATTCCACCTAACCCGGTTTAAGTGTGTTTTGTGCTTATTTTTGTTAGCCTTGAAATGTTTTCACACTGTTTTCATTTTTATTCTTACTATCCCGAATAAGAATAGCCTTTGTAATAAGAGAATTTACTTTCTAGAATGATCTAGCTTTTATGATTTGTAATTGTTTTTAACGTTTCCTAATCACAATGAAATATGCCCAAATTGTATAATTTAAACTTGTAGGTAATCCTTTTCTTAATCAAACATTTCTGAAGCAAAAATTAAAAACAAATTATTAGAGACATTACAGATGAGGAGACAAAAATTGAAGATCAAAATTTTTTAAATTATGCCGATTAGTGATTTAAAATTTTTTGTTTTTTTTTGCTAGATCCATAGAAACCAAGTTTCAGCAAATGTAAAACCGGTAGAATTTTATTAACAAAATTTGACCAAATCCTCCATTCTAACGAACATGGGACCTCTTCTATGTACTAGAGATGCCGTCGTTCTTGGAGACCAGTCTGCGCATCCCATACGAGTGCGTGACGACACGAAACAACAGTGCGCGAGCGACGGGGTTTTTGTTGCCGGGATTATTTTTTGGAGGTCATTGCCCTTGACGTTTATATTCTCTCTCTTGCGACATCGCGGGTATACCCGGCGGGTACCCGTTTCTCACAACCGCCGCTTCAGAACAGCGAGGAGCGGCCGACTGGAGAGAGTAAACGGTAAAATAAACAACCAGCGGCTGCACGAGAGAATCAAAAATACCAAGAAAAGCGAGCGCGCCAAAAAGTTTCGCTCTTTTTCTTGAATGCCGGGTACTTGTTCTCCTTCATCTTACATCCCTTTTCACACCAATATCACTGGCTGTACTTGGTGTCATACGCTCCCGGCGTGATGAGTTTTGGAAAAAAAATTTAATAATACTGCGTCTCATTTATCTTTTACGATCTAATGTATCCGAAACCGTTCACACCCACTCGCTTTAACCGTTTCCCTTTAAACAGATGATTTTTCCAACCAAATCCCATGTCGACAATCCTTTGAAGTGCGACACATACAGAGCAATTAGACTAACAGATGAGTATGATTTGATTAGAATAAGTTAACGCCAGCATCGCGCACGCCATACACATCCTTCGTTCACGCAACGGCGGAAGTCGCTACCTTAAATCCCGGCCATGAAACCGAACGGTAGACAGCCGATGACCGGCGAATTAACGAAACGGTTTATGCATTCAATGGCACATATTTCATGCAGATAAATACCGACCAACCGAGTGGTACTAAATAGAGAAATTTCCAACGCATTAACAAACCGACAGAGAGATGCGCCTTTCCGATGAATAGTGACTTTCCGGTCAATGAAGTGTACGATGGAAGATGTACTTGAAGGGCCGACGGCGACCTGCGTGATCATGAATCAATCGAAGGAATAACATTTGGTTTGGTAGATAGTACCACGAAATACCTATGGCCAGACGCTAAACTAGATAAGTAGCGTAGATATCTGTCAGGACCGGGGAAGATGGTATTGCCGGGTTGCTTCAGTTTGTGCTTATTTTCGTCGTTTAAGCAGCTTCAAAAATGGTTAATTTTTTCTATAGAAGTGCCCCGTCTGAGTGATGGCGAAAATTAAATGAAAGATGAAAAGTCTCATTTAGATTCTACACATGAAAGCGAAATAAAAGCAACGAATTCATAACGTTGAGAGTAAAAGAAAGTAGTCGAAGAAAGTAAGACGCAGTAAGGGTGCAGCAAGGGAGAAAGAGAACACCAACACGGAAGAGGCAATCTTTTTGTCTATGAAAGAGAGAGATAACACGAAAGGTAACTGTAAGGAAAGAAGAAAGGAGGAAAGAGAGTCAGAAACACAGAGAGCGAGAGATAGGGAGAGAGTAACGGCGAGAGAGAGTGCAGAACGCATCAGAGAAAGTATGGAAAAAGAAAACACCACCGGGTCGTTGACCTTCATTCACGGGCATGTCAACAAATGTCCTCCTGTTTCTTTCTTCCCAGCGAATTAAGTCTACGCTCTGTTTCAAATCTCTTTCCTGTCAATTCCTGCTTCACGTGCATCGTGTACTGTGTAATGAAATACACGTGTGAAGTGAGTTTGCGTGTGGTGGTGTGTAACCTTGCGCACAAGCGTTTCATCGCTGCAATATCAAACACATCCGCTGTCGTCCCTTGATGAGGCGATTAGTTTTCCAGTACAAATTTCTCTGGAGGGAATCATATAAACTTGCTAGTTTTCTACATCAAAAGCTCCAACATTCAAGAATTGATGTATGTTCGTAGCCCTTTTCCACGCAACGTACATTCATGAGTGGAGAAAAGGCAGATCAAATTTAACACCATGCCCTTTGCTTTCCACCTTTTGCAAGCGGCGCAGCTGAGTCGAAAACAACAAGTGTGCGAAAAAGGACTTCCTCGGAGAACCGTGAAGAACGCCACGGTTCTCTCTTAACTTCCGAGTTTCGCTCTTGTGTCGGGATGTGCGCTTCATGCTGGGCAAAGGTCAATGACCGGCATGCCGCAACCCATTACTCTAGTACCGCCACCCGCTGTAGGTAAGAGACTTCACTAAACACCGAGGCTCCTGGATAAGCAGGGTTAATATATTAATGATTTCACTGTACTTTCTAAACGTAAGGAAACAACATGAAATTCTACACGGAAGAAATAAAACTAAAGCTGTAACGAATGCACTTTATGAAATATTGCATCATATGACATACCAACTTAATTTCGTACAAAAACATACACAGCACTGTTATGTCTTAGCATTTTGAGCACATAGATTTCCCATGTTTCGTGCGCAGTAAAAGTTTTGCAGATAATTTCCAAAGATTAAACGGCTAGTGGAAGTATTTGAGTTCTTGCTTCGTTTTTTTTTTTTTTTTTGATACTCAACTCAATACTTAACTAGCAGATAGTATTTAAGGGAATTGCGCCTTTTCTGATCGGTGTCGGATCCATTCCGAGACATGTCTTACACGCTACAGTGTTTATTATAAATGGTCTCACCTACATGGCATCCGTCGATGAAAGCAGTGTGGTTTTGGGAGAAAATCAACAAAGATATTATATTTCTGTTTGACGAAAATTATTATTATGATATCACTGAATTTTTTCGTAGGATTAGGATTATGTATAATAAAATTAAGGTGAAAAATAGTGATCCAACGTAATTTTGAACAGTTTGCAAGACCCCCAGTGCAGAGTACGTGACACAAGTCGTTTTCTCAACAAAATCATTATCTACGTTTTTATACTTTTTAATATTTATGGTTTTAGTATTTATACCTCAAACATATTGATCTTCTTATTGGCTACTTGACTTATGCTGATATCAGAAATCCCATAACAATAAAAAATTTTGAATAAAGAATGCACACGAATGACATCATTCGGGAAGTTTGTGTTTGCCGAAACAATGTAACATTCATGGAAGGTAGATAAATCAGTATGTTGCATTATCCTAGTGATTAGATAGCTTTATTTTAACTAATCCATTGCACTTGAAAAATGCGCACGAGAGTCAATTAAAATGCATAACAATAAATTTGTTTATGGGTGAACGAAGCGTTTTACTGGAAGCAGTAAAACATGCAGCAGTGTTATATGAGTTTAAAGCTAAAATAAATATTGTTTGTTTGTTTGTTTGTTTGTTTGTTTGTTTGTATTGTATTGTTGTGTTTGTAAAATAAATATTATAACTTATTTTTATTTGTTTCAGACCGTTTGTTTCTACTCCAACTAACAAGACGCAAACAAAGTTTGGTTCCTATAGTTTGAACCACAAAATTTGAGCAATTAGACTTCAGAGCAATCAGAATCAGAAGTGATTCAATGATTCATGGTCACTCATCTGAAGGTTAATACAATGTAATATACAATACACAATTTCACAGCTTCCAAAGCAAAACAGTACTAAGTTTACTTGTGAAATGAGAAAATAAATGGGATGTTACAACTGCCACCCACGACAACAGTCTGGAGGTCGACCGTTTAACCATACCGTCCTGTAGGCGATGGTAAAGCATTCTTTAGAAGAATACAAGGGTTTTTATCCCTCGAGACAGCCAACACACTGGATCTGCATCTTAAACTTTTCACGGCAATAACGAATCGTTTATTTTTATCCTGCATGCACGCCCTAAAATGCTACGTTTTCGAAACATCTTGACATTCTAAAGGAAAGGTATCATCATCGAGGACCAAACCGCTTCAGAAAAATCCATTCTACGACACATCATTAAGCTTTTTGTTTATACGGGTCAATGACATCACAAACATATTATGCACACGATACAAAATGGTTATTTAGGTGCATGATAAATTAAAAGGTTCAACGTGTATGTTTTATAGGCCGGGAAAACGCATGCTATAAGAAATTAACATTTTTACACAAGCTAGTAAATTTTGTTAAACTAAAGCATACTTGGATTTGAGAGCATGCGCGAATGCTTTGGAGTGGTTATTTTGAAAACAATACAACTTCGTCATTTTTTATTTTTTTTATCTGTAAACGGCTGCTATTAGGACAATTCTAGTCTTGACACGATGTTAAGATAGAGTTGGATTTTTTATTATTTACAAATGTTTGCCCTGCCAAGAAAAAATGGTGGGCTATAAAGAAAATACAAAAACGTATTATTAAACAATAGCTTTATACTTATGCAAAATAAAGCTGCTTATTGACCTTCGTCTAGAACCATATAAATATAAAAAATATCTTCTAAAATTATGAAGTTATTGCCTTTGTCGTTTCAGAAAGATTAAAGACACATTCTCTTGTAGTACACATGTAGTATAATATTCTAAGTAAAGTTTTTTTTTAAATATTCAGCCGTTTTATAAAATTTCTAAAAAGAAAATCAAACTCACGACCATTAATTCTATTGTTAACGAATGTGCTAAAATAAAACCCACTTTTTCTTACTCATGACATGAGGAACGAACTTCTCCGGAAAAACCAGGTCCTGACTGAATCGAAAAACATTGTAGGCTGGGCTTTTGCATATTGATTTTTCATTAATAAAAACAAAAATAGTAACATTTGCTAAGATACGGTGCCATTAAACTTGCTTTATGTTTGATACCCCGGCACCTCACACATACATTCTCCACAATCGCCATTCTCTAATAACGCCTGTAAAATAAAAGGATGGGGTCGCATATGATGGAGATAAGGGACCGTTTCGTATCGATTGATAAATAAGTTACTTTTGCACTTCATCCAATCTCGAAAAGCACAAGACAATCAAATATTTTATGTCATTTGGTACAAACAATATTGTAATGTTTTAAACATCAGATCGTGATATTATTGGTACTTGCGAGAAACACTTTGCTTCTAACGCCAGCTGTCAACTTGGCTAAGAAAAGACAGCCCGATGGAAAATGATAAGCTAAAAGGGAACGTCATCGATCAGCTAGCGGGTCAGCAGGATCGATGATCGCAGCTGGGAAGCTTTTTATTTTTTTGTTTCCGCACCACACAGCAGTTCCTAATCAATTTCTTTTTTTCTTTGTCCTCGCACATATAAGAACGGTTTTTAACATTGCAAATTTGAGAATAACAATAGTTTAAATGGTTTGCTGTTATACTGACATTAATTGGTAACAATCTAAAACGTCAAGCTAGATGTTAAAAATATGTAAAAGGTCACAAAGCAAAACATTTGATTTTAACTTTTAGTAATACGTTCTCTTTGATCACAAACCTTACTACTTAAGGAGACCAGCACATACAAGAAATCAGCCGAACCGAAAGCAAAAAGCAACTGTTGTTGATGCAAATGGAAAACGCACATGCGAGTCGACAACACCGGGAATGTTCGCAAAACATACGCACCCACGACCGTATCGGACTCGAATCTATCGAACCGGGTTCGTTGACCCCGTCGACGCTATCTGAGTCGTGCTCTCGCTCTATCTCCTGGTAGAAATCTCTTCTCATTAGTGTGCACCAGGCCGCTGATACACACGCTGGTTGATAGCAAATCGCGTCAAAGCCAAACTGAGGCCCCGCCACCAAAAGTTGCTGATGTGGGTTTTGTGTGATGACGGCTGAAATGATTGTCCCTATCCCTCGGAATACTCTCTCCCTACACTGGCCATTTTCAGTTTGACCGATAAAATATCGCAAGTGCGCAAGGCGGCAACAGCAGAGGAACCGTTATCAAGGTTGATAAACGAAGGTCACCCTTATTTGGGGACGTGTGATTCGCCTGCTCTTCCGCGTCGAACGGTCGCTCGTTTACGGCCTGTCGTTTGCTTCCTGCGTGAAATTTGGCGAAAGAGAAGCCGGAGTAGAACAGCATCAACGTGTGCTCACTTTGTCCCGCTTCTCGTAGACCTTTATGGTTTGATGGCGGCCATGTTGAATCTGATCTTTTTCTCTCCCAATTTATGGCCGCATCTTCAACGTTACTTTCGGTATCTATTTTTACTAACCTTGGCATTGGGTATAAATAACAGCCTGCAATCAGTTGATCTGTTTTGCTTGCCTTTTGCAAACGCCACCTAAATATACAACATTTGTAAAGTTATGAATGGATATTAAAGATGAAACATTTAAACACTCCATGCCCATTTCACGTTTTAATGTATTATCCGACTGAAACAACCAGCTTTTCGAACGATTTTTTGGTAAAGCGAAATAACCAGACTGAACTGTTAAAGAGTGTCTGACAGCCGTACCCCATAATAAGTGTCCCGAAACAACGTTGTGTATAAATTGAAATAAAAGATTTCATAGCAAGCAAAATGAAAAAAAAATATATATTATATAGTTAGCCTTGCATTTTCCAGGGGCAAGAAAAGAAAACAAATGGCCATGCGGGGTATCAGATTTGTCAGTTTGTATTTATTATTACCGATAGAACCAAAACAACACGAAGGATAGCAATGACTGCCGTTCAATAGTTAAATGCAAGTTTTGTATATTTTGATTTGCCCATCTATTAAAAAATTTAATAACGGTAAACAAATGTTTGATAAGCTATATGACACTCTTTACACCTATGAATACTTCCAGTATGACCAACTGAACCACGACGAAGGATGGAATGTTGTCACCCTTTTGTTTCAATGCTCATTTTAACTCCAACACGTGGATAATTAACTTTAAGCTCATCATAAAGGACCATCTTGGTCATGCCTGCCCCCGTGAAGGGCTTGCTACACTTTTTCCCTTTTATACGTGAGAATCAAAGGAACGTCCGGTTTCGGTTGGGATGCGAACCCTCACATTCGGGGTGTGGGATTTTTTAATCGGCGCTACCGCTCGGTTATGATAACGCTTGATTTTCGCCACAAAGAAATAGTGTAGTGGCCAAGTCTGGCAAATTGGTCTTGTAAAAAAAGAGTCGTAAAACACCAGATGTGTTATAATCTGGACTGGGAAAAATATCTCCTTTCCACAAGTCTTTATAAACCTGCGCTGTGTTATGTGCCATACGCTCCTCCTAGATTAAACTTTTCCTTTTAACATGTACATTACTATCGATTAAAGTATAACAACTCCAATATCAAACGAGTAGCACTGTTAAACTTACCTTAAACCGTCGTAGCTAACCATTATCGTCTGCCATGGCGCTATTTGTTGCATTCAGAGAATCAGCTGCACTCAACCTGCTCACTTTTTTCTTCGCTAGAATTTATTTTCGAATATCTCCAATTCATTCGACAACACAATTGTGCTCATTCATTTCACTTTAAAACTCATTCTTCGGTCTTACCTTCACTTTTTATTTTATACGTTCTACGGAAAAAAACTTGTTTGGACTTGCAATAGATCAACACTTACTACTCAAATGC
Source organism: Anopheles coustani (assembly GCF_943734705.1). Lineage (NCBI taxonomy): Eukaryota > Metazoa > Arthropoda > Insecta > Diptera > Culicidae > Anopheles > Anopheles coustani. The sequence continues at coordinate 47,815,148 of NC_071289.1, read as the reverse complement.
TCACATTGTTCTCTCGTTCATATTTGGTTGTTATTGATTCAAATGATTGAAAACTAAGCAAACGAGGTAAAATTTTAAAACTTCTGTCATAGTTAAATTCAATAGTTCTAATTTATGTTGTTATTATTCAGTGCGTTTACAAGAAATGTAGAAGTTATGTCTTTGATTTCTTCCGTTTCCCAGCACCATCACCAGCACACAGGACCCAATGAAATAACATAAACTGAAACCCTGTAATGAAACCCTCAATCCCTACCACTTCAAATAAAATACCGTAGTGGAAGTCGTTAAAAAATGCGATCTTCAGCATCTCGGGACTTTCCTGTATATTGGGTCGAATTCCTAAGACAGCACAAAAATAAGCGACTGACGGTCTCAACAAATTGAAGAAACTCGTCAATTCCAATGCACCAACCTCCAAGCGCACTTTACACAATCCGTTCGCCTACTCTATGCGAAGTAAAGAATAGTACCATCAAACTGCAAATCCAGTGCATGAGAAAGCGTAGGCTCCGGCAACAAAAACAGGAGAGACTGGGTATGGTCAAAAGCGTCGGAAGACGTGCAAAATGTCGTGAGCAGAACGTAACAACAAGAAAAAACCAACTAAGTGAAGAACAAAACAAAAAAACAGCGAATGCTAAGGAAGTCCGCGACCGACCGCGCTCAATTCTCTCACGCTCGCTGTCATTTTCGCTCCCACTATCGCTCTCTCGCTTCCCCTCACGCGTTCTCTCTCTCTTCCGCTCTCAGTGAAGCGTCGCTAGTGCGACGAGAATCGAGGGCAACATCCTCGAGCAACCTTAAAACGGCGTGGAGAAAAGGCTATTGCTCTTTTGACACATATTTAATTATAAAACGTTGGATCCGGTCAGGCGCGGCCGGCCTGCGGGAAGCGACGGGCGACGCACTGCGAAACGGACGAGAACAGGCAGCAAGCCAAACTCACTCAAACAATCCGAGCGAACCGCGCTGGAGCTGGAGAGCGCCCGTGTGTTGGTGAGCGTTCCGTGTGTTGGACGATAATTCGAATGATTGAACGCGCGTTCGTCGACTCCATTCTATTCCACACACAGTGTGTAACAACACAGGCGGAATTGAAGGATGTGGTCGGTAAAACTACTACCACTTCTCCACCGTCGCCTCCAACGCAAACCGGACCGTATAGTAACGGGGATGGAAACTTACATAGAGCAAGGTACCGTGCGATCAATTCGATCGAAACCCCCCGGCAGGTAGTCATTTTCTGCGCCAATTTTGACGATTTGTCAATGAAAGCAAACACCGGCATGGTTAACAGGTAAATTTTAATCTTGTACAAAAATCCAAATGTTAGAATTGAAATTGTGGCACCAAAGCAACGAACGATAAGGTTCTAATGAAAATATTTACCATTCGAAAGCCACAAAATGGCCTAACTTTGCAATCAATTGGAATTTTAATTACAAATTTCGATATTATTTGAGGCCGTCGTATATTCGTGACATATAGGTTTCAATCGGAACACTTTGGACATTCGTTTCTATTGTAACGCTCCGGACATATGAATTATATTATTTTAAACGGATGTTTCTGATGGAGGGGAGGAATTTACTCAAGTAAGTCAGGTGAAGTAAAGGAAAAAGTAGTATTCATAGTTAGTCTAAACTGCACAATACAAATCCTTACGTAATAATAAATTCTTCTTCTTCTTCTTGGCGTAACGACCTCTTGGTCATGCCTGCCCTTTAAGGGCTTACGAGACTTGTTTCCCTGTTGTACGTGGATAGTCAGTCCTCTCGTACAGGGGAGGTCTCAATTGGGATTCGAACCTACGCCGTCGAGGTGGTGAGCCCCGGCGCTCATGGGCCGATTTTCTAACCGGCGCTACCGCTAGGCTGTCGCGGACCCCAACAATAAATTATTGTGAATGAATGAATGCTTCCCACGAAAATGACAATAATTCCAAATTTTCCGTCAAACTTAGAAACCCGCCAAACTAACGGGTCTCGCAAACCTAGTATTAAAACGAAGCCAATCTGATGTTCTGCATCTTTTGGCAATTTCTCTTCGAACTCGAAAAGATACTTGTGATTGTTCAACCCACAAAATAACAAAGAAAAGGTTTAGATTTATAAAGAAACTTTCAAAATTTGCATCTTGTGTTATGCTTATCTTCCTTCTTGTCCACATGAAAACTACATCCGTTCTGTTTTAATCAAATTATATTGAAATAAGTTGAAAGGCCGGTATGAGCCTCTGGCAGTGTCAGGTCGCACCAGCTGAAGTGCAAATTTGGATATGCTTTGGGGCTGGAGCCTAGAACGGTTGCATGTCCCGGTTAAGGTTTGCATTTTGCTGGAATCAGCCACTACCACATTTTCCGACCCTCGGGGCCATTTATCTATCTCAACTGCATGTAGCTCACTGAAACTGCGGCCCAAAGTCAATGCCTAATAACGGGATCGTTTGTATTTTCTCCGCGTGACGATGGTGGCAAGCTAGAAACCAGGTGTCGAATACCTGCCAAACGGAGGGGCGAAGCAAATCGGCAGCACCGATGGAAAAGAGAATGGCATCAGTTGAAAGTGAGTATGCGTTTCTATCATATACACACAGCCTCATAAACGAAACGGCCAACAACTCAGTGCAGTCCACCGACTGGTCATGAAAACTATCGTTAGTACCACCGTCATCGTGAGACTGCGTTTCAGCAGTTGATAGCAAGAGAAAGCATCGAAGAAACGCGCATTGGCTTGGCATGTATAGCAGAGAAAAGGGCAATTGCGAGCGAGCGAGCCTATCGCACCGTGTGTACTACGGTGAAATGATACAGATAGAGCGGTCTCTAGAGAGGAAAACTGATAGTTTTGCTTTCACCGAGCCAGTATGTACAAGTGCGAGAGGAAACGAGACATCCATGACAACATTAAATAGGATTGCCCGGAAGTGATGCTGAAGCTGGTCACTAACCTTTTCAGCACATTCCATTATGTACATGCTTCAATTCATGCAGTTTGACCGCATACACATACACACACGCACATCTACAAGCGTACACACAAACATTCAAAAGCACACACACGCACACACACAAACGACACATAGACGGCTCTCGGTGATTATCGAAAGTGATAGACAGAGAGCTGATCAAAAACCATTTGCGATCAGCAAATTTTGCTTTCGACTTCACAACAATTCCTTGCAGCGAGTACGCACGAGATGGAAACCATTCGGAAAACTTCTAATTTGCAGCTGAAACACTTGAGCAAGACGAAATCTTAGTAACATTTTAAATTACAGAGAGCACGAGTAAATTTCTTCCGTTCTAACGGTTCAGCACAGTTCAAAACATTTTTCTTCGATGATTTTGTGATCTGGCCATGAACAAGGATAGAAACGTGTACCATATTTACTAGAAACCGAGTATCAAACGCTGCCTTCGTCATAAAAAATGGTTCCTCTAACGGAATTTTTACTTTCTTCACCCGCATTTGTCACTGCCAGCTCGAACCTTTTTTCATTCCGCTCCCGGGTTGAATGAACTGTGAATCAATAAACACTGTCAACAATCATCACACACACTTGCTTCATCATTATGACACAAATTTTTCACCATTTTTTTCTCCGTTTTGCTGGATATGCTTTTCAAACCATCGCCGCGGAAGGCCAACCCATTTGTTGGAGGGGCCGAATTCACCGATGCTTACACGAACTGTTTAGCAGCCGGTATTGCACTGTTTGCGCTTAAACATACAAAACACGACACTTTGAACGAGCCCGCGTTGATGCTGCTCGATGCACCACTATTGTACGTTCTCAGCAGCCGCCGGCACTCGGGGCTAAGGGATTTCGAAAACGGTGTATTCCTCTCGAAAACCGTTGGTGCACACACGGGCGACGAACTGCACCTCGCGCTGTTATTGTGGGCGCGAAATCAAACCGGCAGTTGCAGCACTAGGTTGCTCATCGTCGGTTGTTGGGCAGAAACAGAGAAAACGCCGTGTAATCATCAGCCGATCACCAATCGACCAAACCGTAACCGCGCGATACACAACAAAAAGCACTCGCGTCCCGTCGGCTGGCACTGGGAAAACTAAAAGATTTTTTCAAAGACCGTATCCGTACCACGGCCGATTACGGACCGGCGTCGCACATACCCACACGACTAACAACGCGCGACTAGGCGGGTGCTACTTGCTCTCTCCAAGGAACCCCTCGCAAGGGCGACAGTGCGGTGCGTTTGCACGTTGAACCGACAGTCGACAGGATAAAGGGTGCATCGGAGGAGCGGAGGGGTACGGTAGCGCGAGGGTGCGCGATTTTATTCTGAAACATTTTTCAAAGAGCGGAGAGAGGATCTCTACTGTCGATTCTCCACGTTTTTGGGAGAGAAGCAAGCGTGTGTGGCAAAGGCAACTGCTTTCTCGCTCGCACCCCACGGTGCGGCAAGCCGCTATCTCGTTCCCGCAAGTGAAGTAGAGCTGTTCGCGGAGTTTGTTTTCTTGTAAGGAGCGGGAGGAACTGGTAGTCGAGAGAAGACTAGAACCTGAACCTCCTAGCCCCTAGCCGTTACAATAGCCCTTGCAGTACAATGCAAACGGGATATTTTGTACCATTTTGCCTCAAACGTTTCTATCGCCTGTAACTAGGTGATAATTTAAAAAAACGTTTTTCAATACCACACCCGATTTTTTCTACCATCTCAAATGTTACTTCATCGTTTCCTGCACTCCATGGTCCCACGTGGAATTGAAAAATCAGGGAGTCTCCGAATGACCATTTCTTGAAACGTGCAATCCATTGCATATTTTGCACCGACGTCACACCGCGGAGGCTGAGTATGAGTAATGAAGAAATGCGTCTTTGCGGCTTCTGATAAGCTGTGAGTGAGAGTGTTAGCGAGTATACGAAGCCATTTGGCCGAGGCAACAAAGGATTGTTGTATGCAGCCACTAAATCGGGGGTCGGCAAAGTGCGGCCCGCGGACCAAATCCAAATGGCCCGCCAAATGATTTTATCCGGCCCGTAAGAATATTTTAGTGCTTGTTTGTTTGTTTTCTTCCTAAAAGTGAGCATGAAAATTGTTTAACGTGGTGTTCCTGTTATATGTTTATCGATAACATTTGAAATAGTTTATCTTTTCCCACTTTTTATGTAACTTTGCTATTCAGAAAGTTTCTCTCTCCATTACAAAGGGTTTGAAAACATTAAATCATCGTTTAAAGTAACCGGCCCGCGCCTTCGGTTTTTCTTAAATCATCTGGCCCTTTTATCATCTGGCACTTAAATCATCTGGCACTAAATACATTAAAATACCTTCGGCTAGCACAAGCCGAATTAGTATGGTCGAAAGATACTAATACCCATTCAAGCTGGCCGAGTAAAATGAGGGAAAGTGTAGTGCTCCGCGCGAAAAATTAAAAAATTAGCAAGAACATAAAAATCAAACACAACACAGCAAAACAAAATAACAATAAAGATGCTGACGCTGTTGTGAAGAATGGGGAGAGAGGAAGGATGATGCGATTTAATCATATGGATATTACTCTACATTCCATCGTTGTTTGAATGTACTTTCAATGGCTCGATCCAAAACAACAAGCTTCAAGGACACTCACAATACGAAATACTGGCTGACATAATTTACTGACAACCCACTAGTCAATTTAGCCGTTACCATACAAGTTTTCCCACCCCTGACCCCTCTTGGCCCATACTTTGGTCTTTGCACACAAGATGTCGAGTATGCCATCTCTTTTTATCGTGTAGCTCGTCATTGTCTGTCCCGCTCATCTGTATAAATCAACGTTCTGTCGGATCCAACCCGGGTGGTATAAACGTAACTTCCCGTGTCTGGACACAGCGATTCAAAAATTTGTCTGTGTTAGTGGAACCGTGCGTTGAAATTCAGTGAAAAAATGACAAGTTCGAGAAGCCGGATCAGTATCACAACAAGAAGTGAGTTGAACACACGCGGAAGCAAAGCTAATCGTGGTAATTGTTTTAGTTTCTGCGGATATGTAATTTCTTTTATAGTTATTCGTATCCAGAACATTGTTATCTACGGCTCGATGGATGGACACTCAACAGAAAAAGTAAGGAAAAAAACAGCATCTCAGGAAGCCAACAAGCGACCGGGGAAACTACATCCGAAGCAGCAAAGTCGGAGTCGGAAGATCCGACGCAATCGGTGTCGCCAATCCTGGCCTTGTTAAAAAGGGTAAGCAAAAGCATGCCGATGTTCATTTCGTACCAGATGCAGCGTAATGAAATTCCTCTCCATTTTTAGGCGATTAAAACTAAAGCGAACCGCCGGATAGACGAGTGCTTGTTTATGATGACTTATTGTGTCCGGAAGTTTCATACACCCGAAACGATAAGCAGTTCCCGTGGATTCTTCTACTTCCTAGAGTATTATACGTGAGTATTTGTAAAAAGTGTTGCAAACATTTTTGAGTGTTAAATAAATGTTTCATAATTTTACAATTTGAGTCTGACATTTTTTTTGAGGCATCAACCGAAAGAAACCATTTATCACTACTACATACATAAATCCCATGGTCCTCACCAACACATGCATAGATCTGAGCTGCACGTTCTCACTCACACACGCTCATAAGCCCGTGGCTCAAACTCCTCAAAACTCCTCAAAACTCCTCAATTTTGTATGGGCAAAATCGAGGTGACACAAAATTAGGAGTTAGCATGCAAGTTTTTGCCTAGTGGGAAGAACAAACGACCCCTTAATGAAAGGTCTTTTTAAAACCAAGAAAGTTTGGTTAACGTATGGTTTGACCATCTTTTCTAGTTTTTTGAAAACATTCAATGAGCCACTAACCCATTCACATGGTGGTACCACTACATTCATTTTTCCATCCAACATACTGGATGGATTTAACCGGTAATTTAAACGATAGTTGAACAGGCTTACGGTAAGCCTAGCCAATTTTAGCGCCAGACCCCTCAAATGAAAGGTCTTTTAAATACTGATAACTCTGTGCAGCAAAGACGCAATTCTTAGTTTATGAAATTCTGAGGCGTAGGTGCAGAAACCTTGGTTGGTATTATCTACTGAAATGACAAATTTATTAATAACTTTACAATTGCTGACCCGATTTGTACAGGTGACCCCTTAAATGAACGGTCTGCTCAAGACACACAACTTTGTGTAACAATAGATCATTCTATATTTTCTTGTTTTTAAGAAAGTTTATTTTTCGAAAAGCTTCGGAATTCTACCGGTTCCACCGGAACAAGGTACTCAATACTTCGAATAGCCATTTAGGCAAAAATTTGCCAATTTGCCAATAATTTTTGAATCTTTGGACCGATTTTTACGACAGACCTCTCAAACGGAAGGGTTTTGCTGACCAACAACTTTGTGGAAGTAAAGACTTATCCATACTTTCCAGTTTTTGGAGAAATTAACGCTGCATTGAAAATTGCATGCAATGTCGCATTGGCCGGTCGACATAGTCGACATATCGCTTCAAAATGTCATTTTCATGTCACTTCCAAGATGACTAGAACTAGAGGTTGGGTCGTCACAGCTTTTCATGTCTCTTTACCTTGTTGGTACTGATGACCAAAATGAACCAATTTTGAGGTTAGAATTGCCGGGTGCTGTAGACACACAGATAGGTGTTTGCCTTAAAGTTTCAATAAAATAGATTTCCTGATAAGGGAATCACATGGTTGATAGCAGTCGATCAGTATAAATGTGTTTTACATCCTGGTTTAGCTGTTTTTTGTTACAGAATTGAGTTCAAACGTTCATTATAAATGTTTGTTTTGGGTATCATAAATTCCAAGATGGCGCTATGTTTACCTGTCAAATCACTTAAGATACAGGCTTTGCCAGCCAACTTTACCTCGAAAGCGGGTGATATTGCCTCTAACGCACGTTATTTTGAAATAGCTCATCAACTGTTGTCTCTAAAGCAACTGGTATTGAAATAGCTCATTGACAGTTGTCTCTAACGCATCTCATTTTGTCTCTAACTCATCCGACTATGTCTCTAACGCGTCTGGGTCAAGCCGAAAAATAAGGAAAAACCAAAGTAATTGTGGTTTTGATACATTGTACGACTCCAAGAACAATAAAAATTGTTATTTGGTATTCTTTAAATCTATTCTTATGTATTTTTGAACAATTTGTCAACGTATGTCAACTCGGAAGTCTACATTGTGGTGTTCAACTCGGCGGCATAAACGTACTTGCTTGGATTAATGTATGTAACTTGACAGTTAAAATAGTGGGTTTATGCCACCGAGTTGAGCACCACAATGCATGCTTCTTAGTTGACATACGTAGGAAGGCACGTATAAAAATTAAACATAAAATTGTTCAAAAATACATAAGAATTGCTTTAAAGTATACCAAAATAATAATGTTTATTGTTCTTGGCGTCTAACAATGAATCAAAACCACAATTACTTTGGTTTTTCCTTATATTTCGGCTTGAGGCAACCCAAACGCGTTACACGCTTTCCAGACTGCACCGTCGCGTAACGCGACGTCGCCTGACAGGCGCTGAACTCCATGCAAAAAAAATCTAGTTTTTTTTATATGGAGTTGAGCTCCTGTCAGGCGACGTCGCGCTGTAGTGTGGACCCCGAGTTAGAGACATAGTCGGATGAGTTAGAGACAAAATGAGATGTGTTAGAGGCAACTGTCAATGAGCTATTTCAATACCACATGCTTTAGAGACAACAGTTGATGAGCTATTTCAATCATCGGTGGGTTAGAGCTGAACATAGGTGGTAAACCCCTTAAACCAACCTTGGGAGTAACCTTGATCACTCCAGGAAAACCATGTTCGAAAGTCCTCGATTCGTGATTCTCTCTTCGAAAAAGAGATTTTGCGATTTTGCGAGAGAATTCTCAATTCTCTTTTCTCTCTCAAATTGGCGCATATTTTTGGGTAGTTCCTAGGGAACTGAAATGAAACTGCTCCCCCAGGGAGCGGATAGCGATAGCGATTCTGTTGGTCCTGGGGAGCATTCACAGAAGGATGGATTCAATACAACCATTGATTGTCTAATTGTTACTTTAACAAATGATATGAAAAATCGGTAAGTTTGGTAAGCACGCATCATATGACGGATTGGGATTCGGATTCGGAAGTTCCGGATCTCAGAATGAATTTGAATCGAAAGATTCGAATCCCAATAGAGATTCAGTTTCCCCATCACTAGTTTCGATGACTACAGCGCAAAGAAAAACCCTGCAGGTTGAGTTGAAGTTGTATATCTTCAACAATATCAAACTGGTTTGAAATAATTCGTTTGAAATGAGCTTGACTTTTTTGCGGTTGCTGCTTTGTTCGATTTATCTTGGTTTAACATTATTTAAACCTTCTTATTAATTATATATGATCAGCACTTTTCCTATGTATTATAACAGTAATTGTACAGATAGGTTTAATAACTATGATGCAGCTGTTTCTAATCGCAATCTGGAAAAAGCCTGTAAAAAGACACATCAAATAACATAAATAAAAAAACAATTTCAGTTTTCCTTGGTAACCTGAACACCAAATAATTTGAGTTCAATTCATTTCCATTTTACCTTAGAAATAAGCCATAAGAATATTACAAATAGCATATTAATTTTCTGGTAAATCGAATGAAAAATACTTCGAAAATTTATAAATACCAAATGAAAAATAATAATAATGATCGCTTTTGACATTGTAGGCCATACCAAGCTTACATTTTTGATGAGGGACTAACAGTTTTCTAAACCGTTACAACTGAAGAGTTAAAAAAAGATCACCCAATGATGTCCAATAATTTTGCTTTCAAGTTAGTTGCTCGACATAATACTTAACCGTCTTGCTTCTTCCTTGTAGGCTTGTAGAATCTATGTTTAAGCATTGTATGGAACGGAACTTCGATGACTAGGTACAGAAAAAAAGCGATTAAAAAAGTTATAGTAACAATTGCAGCAGTAAAAGTCATCTGGAAGAAAGAAGAAAAGGAAAATGGCGCTTGTACGACTTGCAAAAAATTGTAACATAAAAACGGTCAATATATATCTTACGATTGTATATCCATCGTACATTAACGGATATGTAATGTGTTTGTAGATTGCATAGATTATTCCGTATTGGGTTAGGTAAACAGCGTAGCTCAGTTTGGCGGCAACTAACAGGACCGGGTGCTGTAGCACCGATACCAATATCGAAGGTGTACTACGAAACGCTAAGTGCAGCAGCACGATGGATGGAAATATCCCCCATGCGCTTTTCAGCAGCGATCCGAAGAAAGCCAACCACACAGAAGCGTGGGGCAGATGATCCGACGGCAGCAATGGGGTGAATCCGTTCATAGCCACAAAAAAAGCAGCACTTCCCGGAAGCAAATATTTAAGCTGAACTCAAGACATAAGAAAGTGTTTATTGACGTGACGCAAATCAAGCTCCATAAAATCCACTTAAAATAAGTACCTTCAAAATTTCTGCTGCCATCGGATTTTCCTTCAACTTGTAGTAGGACACTCCAGCAACCATGCCGAAGAAGTAATTACCAGCATTTGTCTCGAACGGGATGTACACTGATTTATAGTAGGGCAAGGTTCTTATTTCCAGAAGAACATATCTGAAACAAATGAAAAGAAAGGAAAAAATTGCAAAGTGCAATCAAAGCGTGTAGAATATAAATGGTATAAAAAAATCCTACCTCAGAATCATCATAACGGTAGCATCAAGATGGTGCACATAAATAATCACGAAGGGTACTACAAATGCGATCAATACCATAATCAACGCAACATGTTTGGTCAGCTTTGGTCGGTTCCTTTGAAAAAAAAAAAAAAAATATATATATATATATATATATATATCTATATAATAACAGAAATTAAACAGCAAAAATGAACAAACTTGTTTGCTTACCGTATCAGTATCATTATGGCAGTTCCAATTAGATAAAGTTGAAAATCGGCACCAAGATACCAACTGAATTGTATGCACTGGAAAAAGGTAGAAAGATGGGAAGTTACATCAAATCAGCCGTGCATGTTGCTGCCTCATTTTAACATCTACCTACCGGTTCACTAGGATGAATGTAGTTATTGATAAATAGCAAATTGGTCCACCAATTGGTCGTGCAGTGATCTTTAAATCGATCGCCTATGGGTCCATCGTGTAGACTGGGGTACCATGATGCGTGAAATAGGACCACGAACAGATAGGTTGGTAGTATTCTGCAAAATGAACCCCATAAATAAAATAAATTTGAACTGAAATCAATCCTCCATCTATCTTTTCTCGTTGCACCACGATATGGTTCATTGAAATTCTTCTTTAATCATGGGTCTACATACAAGAAAGCTATGGTGTTCGGTTAAAAAAATGTCAGTCTCGTTTGAACAATGAGTCCCGACATAAGTGCAGAGCAAATAAAAACCACTTACATCTCCGTGTTGTAACAATTCACATTGCGTTTCGTTGTGTACTTCTTGCCTTATGCAGTGTAATGTAAATAGGGACAAAACTTCGAATTGGTAGAACAAACATTGGCGAAGGGCTCAAAAAGCAGAAACGACTAGACGTAATGCGAAATAAGAATTGAAGTTGTACCTACACCGTAACGGATGAATTGTGATAGAGGCAGTATTGCAGACGTTACCTGATCAGACGATTTTTGACTCGATCGATAAAATAAGCCACGCCAACCGTAGCACTATCCTTGGTCTGTTGTAGAACGTTCACCGCCAGCAAAAGTCCGCCAATTACGAAAAACAGCTGCACCGTATAGGTGTTGCCTGCCATTGCAATCGGAAACCAGCTTCGATCGAACTGTCCCTCAAGCTTGTGGACATTCTTCAGAGGCATTTTTATCAACGGGATCGATGCGTGTGACAACAGGATGATCATCATCGTTAGCGCGCGGAACCCATCTACGTGCTGCAGGTTTAACTTTGATCTTTTTTCCGACCGGATAAGACTCGGTAGATTCCGGCGTAGGGAGAACGATTGGACTATTACGGACGGTGGAGTGTTTAACCTATGCAAGAAATAAAAAATTACTGAAGGCAGATTACGGCAACGACACCATGGCAGAAGTGGTACCAACTTTTCGGATGCTCGTGAACTGCTTCCGGTGTCAAGCAGTGTGGCCCAGGAGACTAGGAACAGGGCTCCTACAGCCCAACAGACGAACGTCACTTTTGCTGCAGCTAGAGCCAAACGAAGTGCAGTTATTAGGGAATAAGAGATAATCTCATGTGAACCGATTTCTACTACCGATCTTCCAGCCATCCTCATGCTCTGCGTTCGATTTCACTGCGCCACTGCAAGACGCTCGCTCGATAGTAGAGTTCAGTTTATACAGGGACCATACTTTGGTGCGTAAACAAACGTCAAGTAGTGTTGTAATATGTTCTGAATTCCTTTCGAATGGCGGATGGCATTCCTGCAAGCACGATCCAACTTCGACCGATCGACGGTCGAAGTGACGAGGGGAAGATGAATAATTCTATACGGAAGAAACAAACAGGTATTGACATTTGTATTTTTCCTGTACAGTATTCAATATAAAAAATTAGTCTAGTTTGCAAACGTAAAAGGGCTATATATGCATGTTATTTTACTAAATTAACTTACTGTCATATGGCCCAGGTCAAAGTTATACCACGAATGAATTTATTTGAATCACTATTACACGATTATTCACCCCTAAGGGCTGCATAACGGTAAACTTGAAAATTAGTTCGTTACAAATGTAGATGATGGTTAACCCTTTCACGACCAAAGGAAATATTTTTCCCATCTACAAAACTCGTTACTGTTTGTTCAACTATTATCAAAACGATACTTTTGAAACGAAACATCAAAGAAAACATTATGTTAAAGGAGGCAAATGTCTTTCTGAACGAATAAGCAAAAAAGAACTAGCAACATTAATTGCTCCAAAACCAAACCATTCGTGCGTTTAACCAACAACAAAAACTTAGTATTTGGCACGTTGATGAATTTATAATTTTTTTTATAGAAATGGGTAAGATCTTTTTTTCAGAATTTTTATTATGTAATTTGTAGTGGAAAGCAAATAAAAGAAATTCCGTTATCATAACTATACTGGTCATTTATTTACTTGTATGGTTTATAGGGAAAAATATTTCCCATGAAATTATAAATCACCTACACATACCGCTACGTTTTTCTGGTGATATTCTCTTATTTTACACCCCAAATAGCAAAAGTTTTGTGTTGTATAGCCAATTTTAGTCTTGAATAGCTTATGGTCCTGAAAGGGTTAAAAAAGACTCTCGAGGGTTGGAAAGTGATAGCCTGTCTTTAAAGGACGGCAAAGCAACAAAGAAAATTGAATGTTTGGAGAAAGACGGCAGATAGGGCATGTAGGTGATAGAGGAGATGATGATGGTGACAAATTACTGCGAGTGTTGTCCAGCTAGCTGCCAAAATCTTTGCCTGGTTTCGCTACATCCTAACAAAATTTTAGTTTAAATGCATATGTTATGCGAGTAAATGGTAAGGAGCAATTAACAAAAACGTTGCACATCGAGACTCTTTCAGTTTACTCCCAGTTTATAAAAGTTCTAAATCTTAAGTAATTAAGTAATATTCTCACTGTCCTGTAGCGATAGAGTCAAAAAAGGGAATCTTTATAGGAAATCATTGTAGATCATTCATTTTACGATTCGAAATTTCCTTTTTAAATGTGTTATGAAATACTTTCGACGATGTTATTTTTATACGTATCTCATAATTGACGGGACATTTTAATGCTGACATATCGAAATGATCATTTTGTAGAAACTTTTCGTTCATCGAACAGTTGTAGAACAGTTCGTTCATCGATTCCAGTGATTATCATGTTACAGCAACATGCTTCTGGAAAAGTTGCACATGCCATACCCGTCACAGTCCGCAATGGCTCAAACAAAATGAAGGTAGTGGTTTTGGGTGGATTGTGTAAATACATGTACTGTGTAACCCTGTTTTGCATAACCATTTCTCCGATGATGCATTCAATGTATAACATCGAAGTAACTGCGAATAAAGCAAAGATCTCGGAATCGAATCGCTACCGCAAGTGGAAAAAAATCATCATTCTCGTTACTTATGGTTTTCGCTTGCTGTGCATTTTTTACCAGTCTCCAAATAAAATGATAACTGAAATTAAAAAATATAAACTGCGGGATGCACAGCTATGTATCGGCACATTTGCTACTGTCTTATCTCATCTTCTTTGATGCAAAAAACCCCCACATCGTTTCCGGCGATGTAATTTTCGCAATTTGATCTGATGGAATCTTTTAACACATTTCATAGGAACATGTGTGCGAGCAGCAAACCTCCTTTCTGCCATTCAACTGAATGTATCCAACATCTACCAGCACCAAATATACATGATATAAAGGGTGTCCCAGAAAGTATAAGCACGATTTCAAAATTAGGTAAAAAATAAAACCTGTTCCAGAAACTGAATTTTTGTTTCATAAATTGTGTTTGGGTTCTGTTCTGGGCTATTTGCGAAAAATTAAAAATTTAAAAATTTAATCGTATGCTAATGACCGCACTTTTGATCTGTCGCCTCCGATATGGCTCAGCACAGTGTGCCTTCGTTAGAGCCCAAAATATCTCAATTGGTCTGGTCTTGGTCGACTCTTCGTCGAACTGATGCATGAGGGTTGACCACACAGCAGCTTGTCGTACAGCTTCCGGGCCCGATGTTTAATGCATGCAGCCTAATTTGCACTCCGTTTCGATTTCTTTTGGATTTCGTACGATTTTAAATTCAATCTTGCCTTGTCTCATTGGACGTTACTTTTTGACGTACCCATTTGTTGAGTCACATCGCGAATGGAACTTTCCTATTTTTGCTTGAATGCTTTTGCTCTTTCCCGGTTCAACTGTTGGTCGATAGGACCAGGTTTTTGACCAGTTTTCGGCGTATTCTCGAAGCTGGACTCCTCCCGAAACTTTTGGATGGCGGTTCGTACGGCTCCGATACTTACACCTACCGATTTCGCCAATTTCCTTAGCGAATTGTAAGGAGTCGAACACCATTTGTGTAGAACGCATTTGCACTTTTTGACGACAATGCCTCGCATTTTAACAGAAACGGTTGAAAAAAAAAGGTTTGAATGTAAACAATCAAACACCCGAAGAATCAACTGTTTGGCGTCATCTGTTTTCCAGAAACGTAATTTAGAAATCGTGCTTATACTTTCTGGGACACCCTTTAGGCGATCGCTTGTTGATTAACCGAGTTGTAATAATGCAATCATGTCAATTCGGATTCATGATTTGTTACAATTTTAAACGCTTTGGGATAAAACAATGTGATGGTGGAAGTTATAGTCGTAGTAATGTTTTAGATTTTTTTGTAGAGGGCCGTGGAACTCACGGGCAAAAGGATATAAAGGGGGGCCACAGATGTGGCACACTCAGTGTGAAAAAATAGCCCAATAAAGGACTAATTTTTTAGTTTTTCCCACAAAAGAAACTCTCAAAGAATTCCTTTATTTCACACCCACGTTGCGTTTGCAACAATGCCACTGATAGCACAGAAAAAGTACGAAAATCTCCAATTTAAACTCAATCTATGTTCAATGTTATGCACAACAGAAAATAACACGCATGATGGTAAACAACTTATAGTTTTATGTACACATTCACACTTGATTTGCGTCATTTTACATTTGCTAGTACAAATCAAACATACAAATATTTACCTGTATGCTATTCCAGATGACAGATGTCGGATCTGGCTGTAGACGCAATTGCACAATGCAGTAGACAAAATCGGGATGCGATCTGCGGCAATCGTCGTAATCATCATACTCATAGATTTGCATCGTTTTCACTACGAAACCAACATTATCGGCTGAAAGAGGTATCGGCAAAACAACAAACTTAATCACCACAAACACCTTACTCCAACATGCATTCTGCACTTGAATTTACACTGCACGTTACTTGAGGCGTCAGCTACGATCGCCAGAAGGGTGGCCACCGAAACGAAGGACCAGACAGCATGATGACACTGAAAAGAGCCCATTTCAAACGCATGGGATGAACATGTGCGTGCGATAGGACGTCCAGTCAACGAGGTACTGAACAGTGGGCCCTCTCCAGCAGCATCTCGCCAAACCCCCGCCAAACCTCTTCTCGCTAAGGGTGGGTCGGTGCGTTGTTCAAGCCGTTCGGAACGGGCCTTAGTGAGCGAGACGGGGGGTACCTAATTTTTCAACATAATGCCCCATCCCGGAGGCGAAATTTCGATGATCCCTAATGTATTTGTAGTACATTAAATGAGGCGCTAACTAAGGGCTTGTGGGTGAATGGATATCAGCTAAGAATATCAGATAGTAAAATGTTTTCTCTGAGTCACACTCGACCCTACTTGAGCTCGCCAATGATTGGGTGCTACGTCAAAGTGGTGTGAATTTTCACACCGTGTTTATTGAACCATGTTTCAATGCCAGGACAGTTGCTACTTACTCTTCGGGGAAGGGATGAATTCTATTTGAAGTAGGAGCAGTGTGATGCCATCGAGTACTTAGATGATCCTATTTCTGTCAAAAGTTAAGCATTGTTGTCGACCGTTATGTCTACATTGATTGTGATTAATTTGATAGTCAAACGTTAGTCTAACCTGTTACTAAACAACATCCAAAGTTAATAACACAGGTTGTCCCTTGGCACGGGTGTGATGTCTAAATTTTGTCCCATGAACAGGGTTTAGATGAGATACATCTCTCATCGCGGAGAGCGTCGAATTAAGTAATAGAAAAACGGAATTTTCGATATGCAAATCAAATGTCACGTGCCTTCAAAAACACCAATCAATCAGTACGATCCAGGCGGTATTGACTAGCCGAAGTCGCATGTTTGTAAGGCGCGTGGTTGATTTATGGGCATGCGTTTTCTTTCCAACCAGGTGGAAGTGGGAGGTCAGGCCCTGTAGTGTAGTGCTGATCGCTGAAGATGTGCGTATACAATCAGTCGAAGGAGTGCGGTTGGCTCGATGCGGTCATGCTGGAACGATGGGTTTTCTGTGGTCCCTTGGAATAGCGCTTCTCGTGGCGCAAATTGTTTCGTGCGTTCGGCTGAGTTGTGCGTGTAGAGATTTGTGCAGAAGCTTCCTTTCGAAGTCGAAGTGGAAAGTGTTTAATTTGACCGCGTTTTCTCGTCTCTCTATCTCTCTGCAATAGTTACGCATTACCGGAAACTTCCTCAAATATATCAGTATGATGATTTCAGTGCATGCCGAACGAGATATACCGATTTTGTGTACTGTGTTGCCACCACGAAGCTCCTACCAGACGAAACCAATGAGTTGTGGAACAATATAAGTGTAATATGCCGCAATATTGTTCGTTTATTGTGAAAATAATGTTTAGTAACTACCATTATTTAGAAATATGTAAAATGCTGAAAAGCAATAAATCATATCTGCATGTGTTAATTACAGATCACCACGTCCAAGATCTCTTCGTTTGATCGATGAAATTTCAATTTCTCTTAAATAACCCCAATAAGGTTGTCCATTCCATTGGTGTACACAGTCGTCTGTGCATAAGCAGTTTTTCTACACTCACCACGTGATTTGAGCCGCTTGAACCAACTGGTGCTCGGTATTATGAAAGCAATTCCGAACACAAAAGATCGAAAAAAAAACCCTTCCCGGAGAGGAGCTTGTTTAAAAAGCACTCGAAATAAGTGTGTCAATATGCTTAAGCTAGGATGACTAGCCCTGCGGTTGATCCTTCATGCAAAAGACATAACTGAATGCTCTACGCAAACCGTGGCAAAGCTGTTGCGACACCCACCTGTACGGTTTGGTTGAAAACGATTCATCATTTGGTGAAAGGTTTTGCATAAAGGAACATTTTTCTTTTTCGACCAATGGAGGTGCATTGAAAATGGATGGTCGAACCATCCATTGTCAACATGATCATTGTACACGGGATGACAGAAGCGATGTTCGATAACATAGTTATTTTCCGAAACATACTTAACCAACAAAAAATAATTGTAAATTAGGCTTTTGGAACAAACGATTTTCAGGGTTGTTTACGGTAAATGATGCAACTAAAATCTTAAAAAGAATAGACGATAAAATGGCCAAAGAAAATAGTGTTAAAGTTTACCAAAATATCTTGAAAATGTTCAAGATAAAGTCTCAGATTCGTCTACATGAGTATGAGTGCGTAAAGATGTTTTGTCTACTGAGGTATGTTCATGAAACAAAAAACGTAAACTTAGTTTTTGGAGAATAGAGGAGTTAAAATAATCGTGAGATACATTAATTTGATTTTGAAACCGAACAGTTGCCTGGATGAAATTCTAAATAATTTATAACCACCTTAAATGCTGGGCAATATTTTACGCAACATTAAATCAACTTGTTGCAGTTTAAGGCGCAAAGTCTCTTGAATAAAAAAAAAAATCTACTTGTTGTTGAAGTTGTTGTGTTTGCAAGGTATAAAAAATAGGACCAGCGTCAGGGAAAACAATTTAATTGCAAATGCAGTTTGAGAAATTTTGAAAATTGACCTAGGTAAAACTTCTTCTTCTTGGCGTAACGACCTCTTGGTCATGCCTGCCCGTTAAGGGTTTACCAGACTTGTTGTCCTGTTGTACGTGGATAGTCAGTCCTCTCGTACAGGGGAGGGTCCGGTCTCGGTTGGGATTCGAACCTACGCCGTCGAAGTGGTGAGCCCCGGCGCTCATGGGCCGATTTTCTAACCGGCGCTACCGCTCGGCTGTCGCGGACCCCTAGGTAAAACTAGGTTTGTTTATGGTTGGAAAACTGATGTTAAAATCTATAAATTTAAGTGACTTTTACCGAAACTATACTACAATTCACTAGATATGTACGTGTCGTTTTCGTTCTAAGTACTGCCTATCTTTATAAGGTTGTGGTTCCTAGTTTACTAAATTGAACAGAGGCGTGTTTTGGGTATCGCGAGCAAAATATTTAAAGAAACTGTATGCTTGATCCGTTGGGAATTGCTTATAAAATATGTTCTCACTAACAAATATTGCTTGGAATGAATAAATAATAACATTTTATGGTCAAGAAAAGTCTACCTAATTAAAAACAATTTGCTTACAGCACAAAAAACTACGAATACGTAAATAACACCGCGTTGGCAAATTTAAATTTGTTTCAGGGTCTTTCTTTTCTCTCTTTTTCAGTTCCTGTCTTCAAATCGAAGAAATTTTCCACATGATAAACTGGAAAATGGAATATGCGTTAACGACCACCATGTCGGAGCCATAGACGATACCAAACTGGGAAAAATCGTTGGAGCACATGTTAGTATCACGATCTACAACAAATATGGTTTGCAGAGTCATACGGATATAGAATCCTGTTGGAGGAACTCAAGCATGAATCAGGAACTAGGTATGTAGCAGTACGATAAGAGTAATATTTTAACCACACAACTTCTTTGCATTCGCTGTACGTTAACTTTTAGCAACAAGTGAAAAGGTTTTCCTGTATATCTCGTTGTCCTTGTTCCTCATATCGATCTATGCTACCTGGAAGGATTACAAAGGTGTCATCAGTGGCGATTTGATAGCGGCATTTTCCATCCGGCAGAACTTTCATCGCCTAACCAAAACAAACAGTACCAACGCATTGCCATTTCTGGAGGGCTTACGAGTGATTGGAACGATGACTATACTGGTCGTGCATTCGCAACTTCCAATGATTCGAATGCCGATCAAGAACACTGAGGACTTGGAAGCGGTATAGCTAGGTCGGCTTGTAGAATGATTGGCGAGATATGACAATAGCTTTTTCCCTATCTTCTGTACATTTCAGCAAGCGAATCACTTTGTTTTCCCGTTCATCAATTCGGCTAATACACATATGATACAATTTTTCTTTGCCCTGGGTGGCATGGTCTTTGGATTGAGCTGCCTTAATCACTTTGACAGTTGTTCCGCTTTCCACGGCTTGTACTTCGTCGAGAAATTGGTGCGTCGATTGATTAGGTTAGACATATTGGTGTTATCGATTCTGCCTTTTCAGTAATACATTTCTCATTACCGTTCGACGCAAGGATTTTGCCGGTGTACAGCTTTGTTATTTTCTACCATGCAACATGGTACAAACGTGTTAAGCGGGGTCCGTTGGAGTTTAAATTCTACGACTATTGCTCGGAACACTGGTGGACTAACGTGTTGTTCATTAACAACTACGTACTTCCCACGAAACCGGTAAAATAGAAACCTACAATACCGGGGTTCAATAACCACTTACGATTAGTCATTCTTTGCAGTGTTTACAGTATGGATGGTACCTTGGAGCGGATTTGCATCTATTTCTCATCAGTTCTTCGTTGCTCATGTTGGTGTGGCGATTTCCACGCACGAAACAAACGATTGCGGCCATCATGGCCATTGTCGCATTCGCAGTTCCTGCGTTCGTTATCTACAACAACTCCACGGCGGCAACAATGACGTTCGACATGCGGTATGGACTATATACCGATCCAGTGGAATTCCTCACGGTAACTCATAGAAAAATCTTCGCTATTTTAGGCACGCTTTGGCTGAACTTCGGACGTACAAGCACTTTATAGAGTACTATCTACCATCGCACACCAACGTAAGCGGTTATTTCTTCGGAGTAATAGCTGCGATGACATACAAGGGCGCTGTTGCTGGTGACCACCAAAATCGTGTCCAAACCGTACTTCAAAGAGCATTTGCCACCTGCACTATTGCACTAGTGGGATTGAACGCATTCACTACGGTGCTACCCTTACTGGACCTTAACCCACATTTGTCCATTTTCCATGCTGTGTATGGAAGTCTGTTGAAAGCCTCCTGGGGTCTTAGTTACGGCCTCCTGTTTTTGGTGCTTGGATTGAAAAGGGAATCATTGCTGGTCGATTTTCTGTCTCATCCGCTTATGCACTGTCTAGCTAAACTAAGCTATTGCATTTATATCGCACAGTACTCAGTTATATACGGCGTGTACACAAACTTCCCAATTCCGTTGATTTACGGGACGTTTAATCTGGTAAGCCTGAAAACTAAAATTATACTCAAACATCGAGTGTTGAAAAGCGTGATAGCGCTGTTTTTTATTTGTTATTTCACATCTTTCAGATAATTCTGACGTCAGCCACAGTTTTTCTCTCGCTTGTCAGTGCATTTCTGCTTTACATGGCTGTGGAAGCCCCATTTGGATATTTGGGAAATAAATGCCTCTCTTTGTTTATCGAAAAAGGAACTATTGTCAATAGTGAGTATTATTTAACACATTCAACTCAATTCTACGTAAAACTATAAACTCTAGATTATGTTGAACAGAATGCGTTCAATTGCTTTTATTTACTTGTTTTAATAATATTAATTCGCTAAATATACTGTAACACACTATAACGCATTGACTTTTTTAAATAATTTTAAATCAGCATATTTACTCGTATTTTCTTACAGCCCAACAAAATAAACATAAAAAACGACAGTAAAGGCGTTTTTATGAACGCAAATGACAACATCTAACGGGAACTGATCCCTCGTAAAACAAATGGTAACAAAACTATTACAAAAACAATAAAACAAATCATTTGAATAAATGGTCGACCCTGTGTATTGTAATAAAGTCCATACACAGTTTCCGTGATAAGAAATTATGTTGCATGTCAAATTTTGCCATTTGCCTTCGACAATTAAAAAGGATAAACTTATACAAAGCCGTAAAAACCCAAGAGTTCAACATGACTACCAATACTAATTTAGTTCCATTTGAAAAGAAAATCTTGATAACGAAGGTAAGTATTAAATTTAAATAAAATCAAAGACTACTAGAATGAGCAATAGAAGTAAGGTAATTTTAGGCAAAATACAACTTTAAGCGAACAACATTAATCTCTTGTAGTCCATCCAAGAAAAATATCTCAAATTTTCACAAATCAAAACTCTCCCTTCTCTTCTTTAATAAAACGGCATTAAAACTTTTAAATAATAATCAAAACGAAGATTTTTAACAGCACTTTTTTCCTGGCATCATTTTAATATGTGCGCTTATTTCGACAAAAAACGAGCCAGTGCATTTAGCCCCGCTGAAAAAATGAGATATAAAAATGTATCCACAGCACATTTTGTACTATTTCATAAAAGATGATAAATCTGAGGTCATCATATTAATTATAGCCAAAACCGGGTTATTATATGAATTTGCTCCACACACTTCGTACATCAATACTGCTTAAATACTGAGGAGGTTGCATTGTCCATGGGATATAAAGGCTGATTCGCACGTCGGCAAGTGGCAAGTGCAAGTGGCAAGTTGCCGGGTACCTACCCCGTGCGAATCAGGACCTAGCAAGTAGCAAGTGGCAAGTAGCTACTTGCCACTGGAATAGAACCGAGTCTATTTTTCGGGCAAGTAGCTGGATGTATTGGTTGACAACTCGTGTAAATACAAGATGTCAAACAAAAACTGTTTCATTTTCGTGATTTTTTTAGGATAATTTTCGACTAATGTTCAAGAAATATTATTTGATCGTATCGTTGATCGATCTTTTCATTTATTGATGATGAAATAATGGTAAAATAAAATTTATTCGTTATTGTGTACTTGTGTGAGTGATCAAGTTACCGGCAAGTACTTGCCTGCAGTGCGAACGGCTACTTGCCACTTGCCTGCTTACTTGCCACTTGCACTTGTCGACGTGCGAATCAGCCTTAAGTGTAAGTGTAAGAATAATCGATATGTGATAATAATTTGAAGATATGAAGATTGGAAAAATATACGGAAAAGGTGTTAAGTTTTTAGCTATCGTTTATATAGTTAAAATATGTTGAAATTGAGCTTAACGGTTAGAACCAATTTCTTTTGAGAAAGTTATTTCGAAAGAAAAAGTAGTAATTTCAACTATTTGAATTATATTTCGATATTTTTCTAAAATACATTGTTTCATGATCACTGCATTCGCATTATCAAAACAGGCTACAGGAAGAACTCAATAGAATATATATGTATGACTAAGTGTTTTGTTTCGCCTTTTTGTGGTTACAAATATTTGAGAGCATTTGATTTTCCAAACCGGTGTGCTAATACTTGTGTTTGTGTAAATTCCTGCTTGCCTACGGGGTATGTATTGTTATTATAACTTTTTGTTCACAATTGATTTCCTTCTTCAACTTTACCGGTTTAACTAAACAAAAGCCTTTGAATATGTACAATTTTCATAGTTCCAGTTACAATAGAAGGCAAGCTACAATGGCATTTTGTTGTCACTACGAGCGACTGTAATGGAGTTTCATTATTCGATAGAAAGATTTGTTTGTCGTGCTGGACTTATCACCTCGACAGCATGGGTTTGAGAAGAAGGGAAACAAATCTATTAAGCCCTCAATCGGACAGACAGGACCGAAGATAGTATTTACGGCAACAAAGAAGAACATTTGTTTGTAAAGTAAATATGCTGAAAGCAGCTTGTTGTTCGGGAGTGTAAAGCAAACTAACAGAACTTATTGTGTTGAGCACGACAGGAATCACTGGAAGAACGGGTTTGTGTTTTGAGCATTTGAGGTTTTTGTTGTGCATAGCACCTGTCTCTCTAAATGAAAGTCATATTCCATGTTCACACTGATTGCTTTGTAAAATACGGGCAGCTACAAAGAAAAAACGAACAAACCATATTAGTATGTGAATTGATAAGTATGTGAATTGATGATAAATAGTACTTCAATACTTACTGCCGCGGTATTATGCTTCAAAGCCGGATTAAGGACGAATGGAACACCTTCCACATCAGTATGTATATTGAGAGTTCCGGTCGAATACATAGGGTGTCTTGGTGCAGCTCGTTTTGGTGAAAGCTGATACGAAGGACGTAATTGGACGTATTCGTAGTCCTGAGATTCTGAATTCTATATACAAATTAAAAAATCAAGAATTGACAAGCGAAAGGTATAACATTTAAATAATACGTACGTTGTTAGTTGGGTTTGCTTGAAGCTTTAAATTCTCTATAGTTTTTTCAAGCTCTGTTATAGCTTGCTTAGACGGCACGCTCGGCGGAGGTCTGTGCGGCACAGGGCATGTTTTAAAGCACACCAAAATGCCATTTAAATCGCTACAAGATGACAAATTACGATTAATTGACTCTTATTATTGATTGGCTGTCCTTATCAATTTATGCAACTAAGACTTACCCGGCCAAAGTAAACCCTTCCGGCGCTTGACGTAGCCTTGAACATAAAATGATGTCCGTAACGGCTTGCTTGGCAGAGCCTTTTTTAGTTAGTCGATACACGATTTGCTTCTTGCGCCATGCTTTCTGTTCCGTATCAGCTGTTCGCGTAAGCTGCGAGAATCCGTCTGGAGTAACTTCTTTGTCATTTATGATGCGTAATGTCTCTACGATGTAGTCCGGGAGACCTTCAGTCTTTGATTGGCAAAGGTAGCGTGTCGTTCGCTTTCCAATAAGCATTTTCTCGCGCCATAAGTCTGCATCCTGATCTTGATCATAAGTTTTGTTGATAGGTTGGAAGTTTGGAGGACATTTTTCAAACTCTTCCACTAGCTGAAGCGATGTTATTGGCCGATTATCGGGCAATGCACCGATCACAGTGTTGAGAATATTTTTCTGCTGTTGTGTGGTCGACTTCATTGTGCTTATTATTGTTGATTAGCGATTATTGCTGGATATAGAAACACCTCGAACCTGTGGCGCACGTATACGATGTTTATATATTAAATCACTTATTACAATCTACTTACAGCTTACAGTACTGCTACTTACAAACTGTCTTTTCTTGTGTTTCTGTTTGCCACGTTTACAGCATGGAGAGAATCGATATAGAATGAAATTCGTATTTTAAATGGGCATAACCCGCATCTGCTGCATACGATAATAGAATCTGGAATTCCCCATCAAGAGCCCAACAAATTGGTTCTTACCGATCAATGTGTGATGATTCATTATCAACAATAATGACAAATTTGAGTTAACACCACTCTATAAAAGGACTCCAGTTAAAAATTCTTTATTAAAAGAGGAATGAACTACGCCAATGCAGTCGCCTAATAATGATTCTCATTTTATGTTAAAAGCGAGTTATTCTTGTTTTTTTGAAAATAAAATAACAAAGAAAGAATGAAAACAACACCGCAGATGTTGTTAGAAACTTTGTTACAACTGGTGTTGACAGAATCGGGATTCGGAAGACCCAAAGATTTGATCCCTACACGGATTCCAAAGATTCGAATCCCATTTGACGAAATAAAAGATTTGATTCGAATGGGACTCGACTCACACGCTTTTCACTCGGGGTCTACACTACAGCGCGACGTCGCCTGGCAGGAGCTGAACTCCATATAAAAAAAACCTTGCGTGATGTCGCGCGAATCGCGCTATGTTTTTTTTGCATGGAGTTCAGCGCCTGTCAGGCGACGCCGCGTTACGCGACGGTGCAGTCTAGAAAGCGTGTCAGACTGCACCGTCTCGTAACGCGACGTCGCCTGACAGGCGCTGAACTCCGTGTAAAAAAAATCTAGCGCGATTCGCGCGACATCGCGCAAGGTTTTTTTTATATGGAGTTCAGCTACTGTCAGGCAACGTCGCGCTGTAGTGTGGACCTCGAGTAAGAGGGAGCGCGATGAAAAGAGCGCATCGAGCGAAAGGAGCGAATGGAGTGGAAAGAGCCAAAGGAGCCAAAGGAGCGAAAGGAGCGAAAGGAGCGAAAGGAGCGAAAGGAGCGAAAGGAGCGATGTTGTCACTCCTTTTGAGGAGCGGAGCGAGGTTGCCAGCTCTTCCGATCCTTTCTCAACACTAATCCAGAGGTGCATGAAGAATAGAAAATAACATACGCTTATAGACGCGGTGCGTGGGGACGCAGCGTGTGTGTGGGACGCGGTGCAAGTTCTACGCGTTGAAACGCACTCGCTCTCAGCTCACCGTGCACCGCCCACACTCTCATCGCGTGTTGTCTACCCACGTACGAGTGGAAGCAAGAGCGAATGCGAGATTAGAGCGAGAGATCCGAGCACTGGCCGACAATTTTAGACTGGGTAGTACCAACAAGGTAAAGAGACATGAAAAGCTGTGACGACCCAAACAAAAAATAAGTTTGAGGCAAGTACCCTTGCAGCATTAAATATGTGGCATGTGCGAGCTCAATTTTGCATGCGATTTTATTCAATTCGTCTAGTAGTCCTTTCCACAATTCTTTTCCGGGCAAACGCTACCCGCTAATCTTTATCAGGTTGTGAACAAAATGGACGTTCAGTCTTACAATTTTCTTGAAATCGAATCTCGTCTAGCGTTCTATCCAACTGAAGTGATGGTGTATTTTGAAAAACATCATATTTTCCAAATTGTATTTGTAAGAAGAATTAACTCCCGCTCTTTCTATGAAATGAGAATTTTATGATCGTTCGCATTCCAGGATTTAATGCTGCTGTTAAACAAAAATCGTCCGCAGTGTATTGAGCAATTTGTCGCGGATAACATTGAATCCATCGCTAAGAAGTACACCTGTACCAATGCTTTCATCAACGCTTCGGATAATATCGGTAAGCGTTAGAAGATTGATTATTTCAATGGTATTATTTGTCAATGTTTCATATTTTCACTTGCAATGTGTTTGCAGGCATGGACAGAATTAGGCATACGTTCAAACGCAGTCTAATTATTGCAGTGCAAGACGTGTATAATATGGAAAAATCAATCCGTAAACTTAATGAAATTTTGATGTATTTAAATTTAGACGGCAAAGATAAAGTTTTTGTTGGAAACAATAGAATGTTGTGGGCAATTGAAAAACACTTTCATATAAATACGAAAATAGACGCATCTGTGTCGAATCTTGACGATGTACACAAGAAAATCGTGGAACGCTCAAACTTTATAAAAATAATCTCACCACACGCAGTGGTACGACATTTCCAGCGGATTGTGATTATTGGACGACCCGGCAGCGGAAAACATCGTATTGGACGCTGGTTATCTGAACGGTTGGGCGTTACCCTAGGTAAGGTATCCTGTTATACAAATTATGCTCGATCATTGCAGCGTTTTGTTCCAGTTTCTATGACAGATTTATTAGCAGAGCATTCAAAAAGCCATGATGGCTTCGGAATGGCCCTGAAGATAGGATCACAAAAGAACTCGTACAGTTCCGAATTATTAGCAGCAATTACTCAACGTAGACTGCTCCAACCGGACTGCCTTACGAAGGGTTGGATATTAACCGATTTTCCAAATACTGCTCATGATGTGGCAAGCTTTTTTAGAATGCTAATTACACCAAACATGTATGCGATGTGTAAGATAAATGAAGAACGTTTCGAGTATAATCTTCTTATTTGTTACTTGTATTTCAGAGTGCTTTTTTTGAATACGGATGAAACGGTATGTTTTCGACGAAAACAGCTTCAAAGAAAATTCAAACCAGCGTGTTGGAAAAACATGATTCTTCAAGCTGAGGTAATTGCCTCTCAATTCTGTATGATAAATTGCATTGCATATAATTTTTTTTTAGATGAGTTTTTACAATTTTCATCAACAATCTATCCGTGACGCTCTGGCACAACAAATGGATTGTGCATTACTACAAATTGATGGGAATCTGTCGTATTCGCATATACAGAAAACCATTCTTGAAAAACTTATGATTCGGTAAAATGTACAAAAATTGTGAATCTGTATAAAAAGGAAACACCAACGCCTTCTTCTTCTTATTTGATGTATATAGAGCGTATTCGGTCATGACTGCACGATTAGCGCTTACTAGAATTTTTCCTTTGGTGTACGTGGATAGTCAAGCCCCTCGTAAAGAGAACAGTGTGGTCTCGGTTGGGATTCGCACTCACGCTGCCGAAACACACAAATACAAAACATCATTTACATGTATGATGTAGCCTTAGTACTACCCTGTGATAGTTTTTCAATGTATACCGACAACTTCAAAATGTTTCTCTCAGTGAGTAGTGATTAGGACTGTGATTTTTTACAACATAGAGTTAACTTGTTTGTCGAACGGTCCAATCGTATCTTCCTGGTCATCTGTTTTGAGAAATGTGCGGTAGTATCTTTCACAGAGATCCACTTCAGAATTCATACAACATAAACGGCTTAAGAATTTGTGAACTAGGAAACCTTTTGAACAGTTAGTACACTTTTAGACATCAATATGACGTTATGATTAGAAGAGTCAATAAGACTTTCGGATTAGTTTGTAACGTGCGAATTCAACGATACTTTATACATAAAAACTTTATTTTTCAGTCTAGTTCGGTCCATTTTAGAATTTGGATCGGTTGTGTGTTGACTCTAGGTAAGCAGTTAGACTTTAAAGGTGGCTCCGAGGTACCGTATCCGACGAGATACCTCTTATGAAAATTCGAAACTTTAGAAAATTCTCGAGAGAAGGCTACAGTGATGTTGATAGATAAGATACTAAAAGCTGAACCCGATGCACCCCATCTTCTGTCCAAGTTACATTTTCATGATCCAGATCCAACAGTTTACAACAAACTTAGCAATACATTAGTGACTACGCAGCTAATGAGCCGATGTCTGCCATATAATCTAGAATGTAAGAAATATTTGTATTACTTGTACTTCTTTTCTCGTCTTGTGATGCCCAGAATGGTGGACAAGTATAAAATAATAAATAAATAAATAAATAAATAAATAAATAAATAAATCATCTATAGTTTTCCATCTTTTCGTTTCCATTTTATTTTATATCATTATAATTAAGTACACATAAAATTTAAATTTAATAGATAGATTTTTAAATCGTTTTCGTATACATACTTTCGTTTCTTTCTTCCAACAGGTTTTGCTGGTTTTGTTTACTTTTCTTCTTGTGTTATTTTTCATACTGTAATTTGATCTCTCTCCTTCTTTGTCTCTTTCTCTGTTTGAATGTCTATTGCCATTCTAATAAACATATCGTATCGAGTGTTTCACCAATTCACTGTGCATTGCTCCTTTTCTAGTGTTGAGGACGTTATTGACAATTTTCCGTTGTTTGCGTAGACTATGGTTTGTGTGGGTGTGTTTTGGTTGCAAAATATGCCATCGTTACGTTTGAGATACATTTTTGAAACTCATGTTCAAAAACTATCACTACGACACTAAAAGTGGACATACTTTTTTAATTTTATTCGAATGAATAAGAATGTATTGTCATGTATTAAAAAAATCTAGAGAAACAATATTGTAACAAGCTCCAATTTGAGTGAACATAGGTGATGGAAGAGTGAACAGTTTGAATTGTTCATTTTTTTTCAAAAATTCACATAAATGTTTGCAAGAGTTTGGAAATTATACATATCTATTGATTTTTTATAGAAACTCATAGGAATACACAAAATCAGAAAAGATCAAAATGTACCTTATCATATACAGCAGTATACTATAATATGACCTAACCGTGTACTCAACCAATCGATGATATTGTGGCATGTTTGTACATGTTAGCTTTTTGATTGCAAACTGCGATGTGGTGGTATATTTTTCGCGTCTATATGGAAACAATGCATTTGTGGAAGGAGGATGTGCATTTGTGAAACTCGACCGTATTTCGACGATGGTTGTAACTTTGAAACGTTTCACAATACACTCGTTTTAATTTTGTTCGCTCAGCACTCAAAAGCCATGTTTCCTCACGTTTCGTTTATTCACAATTTTCTTTATCATTTAATATAATCGGTAGTTTTCTTATTATTCTCTTTATAGTTCGTATACAAATGATTTGTTTGCTTCATATGCATTCCCCGTTTTGTTATTCTTGCTGTTTACTTTTGTTAGCGTTGTGCAATTTTGATCAATGCTACGTTCGTTCACTGCCTTTTATCCCTTTGCCTTAGGTTAGCCCTTCGAGGCGGTTCGCGAGTTGAAGACAACCGAGCACAAGAAATACTTTTCTGTACGTATATTGTCTTGAACGTGTTTGACGTTTGTAATCTTGTTTTTCATATGTTCGTGGCACTAGACTGGTGGCTAAAGGAAGGTTAAGAAGGTCTGACAGATTTTATTTTCTCGCACTTCATAATTGCAGCCGTGAGTATTTGCGCATGAATGCTCCCGATACGGTGGTGAGCATCTTTATTGTTGTTAGTAGCTTGTGTATGAACATCTGAACAAGCATTGCTTCCTGTGTGTCAGAGACAGACCAGTTTTACATCGCAGCGTTGATCGTACGCAGTGGAGACATGGAAAAAAACGGCTACCGCCATTGTCTCCCGTGATCAACATCAAGTAGAGCTCAGTAGGAATTGTTCTATGTTTCAACCGGTTTTTTTGCCTTGCGAATTTTATCCCGAATCAAAACGTATCGTATAGCGAAATCGTATAACTGAGTTTCTTTTTTTATATTTTTGAAGTTTTTCTTCTATTACATTGTCTCTTAGATTTTTGCGTCATAGGGTTTCCTTTTCGTTATATTTTATTATTAGTTCCAAATGGGATAATTTAGGTCCAATTCAATGCAATCCGTTATAGTTTGCGTTTCGAAAAATTTTCCAGGTTTGTCAGAGTTAATAATGTGAAGAAGATTTTTTTTAATATAACAGAGAGAAAAGAAACGAAATATGATAAATGCGCGACAGTGCCTTTTCTGTCGTTGTGTGGAAAAAACTATTCAAAATATATACTTGCATACAAATACTATTCAATTCGTAACATATAATCATTGCCAATGTGTGCAACAGTGAATAAACAAAACTTTTAAATTTCACAACACAAAGTATGACTGACAAATGGAAACTTATCGTCAAATGATGTCTAATTAAGAAAATGGATGTTATCCATTTTTGTAACCTTTACATTATCTACCGTCCATTCGGACGCCATTGCTCATTGCTACTACTTTTCATACGGATTTTAAATAATGTTTCTATTACACATTCATCGTCGTGATTGTATCCAAAAAATCCAAACTATAAAGAATTAGAAACATAAAAATATTACCATGTTCAATGCGATGGTTGTACACTCGACTGCTACATATGAGTAGAAGAATTTTTTAAACTTTACTTCTCTTAGTGTTTTGTCGTTGTCGGTGACTCTTCTGCCTGGCCTTACCGACGATATTCTTTTAGTGTTTGATGAACACTGTGTGATGGTTTATAATTCGCATACACGGTTCTTTTCTTATACCGCAGACTCCACTGCTGCTGCATTTACATAGTTTGTTTGTTCTTTTTGTTTCGCTAGTCCTTAAATATTTTCTCAAGTCCTCACTTAATATTAAATGCCCTATCTTTGCATTACGTTGTGTTTTTCTAAGGATTTCTCGTTTTGTTAATTCCTTCATTCATTAAATTTAAATTACGTATATAATTTGAATGTTTCTGCACCCCACCTATAGTGGCTAGTGCCGAGCTGCCGATTGCGCTAACCTTTGCGCTCGCCAGTATGTGGGGTCGATTTTGCATATAGTGGCATGACACGCAGGAAATGCTCTACTGGTTGTTGTTGCTCACCTTTCTCACAAATGCACACCCAAGCAGCAGACACCCTCTCCGGTCACCTCCGGCATATAATACATATTACCGATGACCCAGTCAAATAAAGTATCCACGTTACGTGGTAACGCACGCGTACCTTGAAGTTCATTGTTCGATTTCGTTAATATTCGTCTAAAATGAAACGCTAATAAATAGTTTCATCCACTTATGGCTCTTCTGGTATGGGTGTTGTTCTTGTTTTGTCTTGATACGTGTAATTTCCTCTTCATCTTTTGACTCGGTCAACTTGTACACAGACGCGTATCGGGGGCCGGAAGTTACCGAGTAAAGAAAAGCAGCATAAAGTGCACGTTGTGAAGGGAGCTACGCAAATGGTTTTATTGGGGTGGTTGAGAGGTATGGTTTATCAAAGCGTTCTTATCATACAATCTGTTCAAAAGACAGTTTAGATGTGACCTGTTGAACGGTACCCGGGGCCGCTTCATCCATTCCTATTGTTGGCGTTTATCCTAATCTGCTGCTGCTTCCCACGTGCTATCCTATCATCTAATGGTATACACAGTAGTTTTGTTTTCTTGCTACTTAATTTATCCATTCATTCTGGTTGTTTGTTGCTTGGTTTCCTCCCTTCTTACCCTAAAGCTATCCTTTCAAAACTATTTTATCCTCACTCCGGTTCGTTTGCCTGTCGTAAGTCCACACTCTTTAAACTATCATTTACTCTTAACTAACTTTCTGAAGTTGGTATATCGTATAATTCACTGCAAGTACCCTTTGGAAGCAAATAACAACGTGCTCCCCCGTCCCTTCGTCCATCAGCAGTCACACAGACGCTCAATCATTCTCAATTTGGTTCGGGACAAACAATATCTTTTAAGTGCAGTTTCCCATGTGTATGCGCATGACAGAATCGACAAAGAAGGTTCGATTTGTCAGAGGTTTTGAAACTGTTTCGTATGAGATTCAGAAAGCCAAAATGCCATAATTTTTTAGCAAATCACAGCAAAGAGAGTTTACGCAAACAATGGGACCAAAACTGAATCCATCACTTACAAGTAGTAAACTATTAAGCTTAAATCATTCTTGGTAAATGTTATACGAAGATTGATGTAATGATCAAGCCGAGTGATTTGTTTGGAGGAAATGTTCATTTTCCACTCTACATCGATGCACACAAGTTGTTAAATAAACAAACATTTTAATGATAGCTAAGGTGCAAGGTTCTTTCCCTTCTCTGCATACATAGAGTTTGTTTATATTGAACGCATCAGCTTGAAACGTTTGAAAGGTGCGTTTGGTTGCGTAACACCAAACGGTTGGTTGGGCTACCATTGAGATGCAATATAGGAGTAGAAAAATATCCATCTCGATCAAATGTTTCCTAAAACCGCACTTGTTTCTATGTATCAAAATAACATTATTTTTTATTTATTTGAATGATGCGCCACAGAATTTGTTGATCCCCAGAGTTTGGGTAATCTACAATGCCAGTGAAATTTGATTTTGGTTCAATAATTTGAGATAACTATCATCTCATTAGTGCTGCGGTCTTGGACATGTGATGTTTGGAAGGATGCTGAAATGTTATTAAACATGTATTAAACGTTTTTGAACCCCTTGTCCCGAACTCTCCGGATGTAACATACTGCATTCATTCATCACCATCCATTCATCGAGGCCGCATCTCAATTTCGTGCAGTTCGTTATCATGTTACGATCGATATTACCAAACAGTACTCGGCTGGTGCTTGCTTGCAATAATAAACTTTTGCAGTGTACTGTTTTTAGCAATTTGTCTGTACGTCGTTGAGGATTTCTATTGTGTGTTGGTTTCACTATCCATTTGTTTGTCCTTCTTTAGCTAACTCACATTAGTTAATTCTTATGAACCAGTATGCTGGGGTGCTGCGGGGACCCCATATTGCCGATCGGTTATCGCTGCATTCTCTTATATTTACTTATCTTTCTTTAAATATATTTACCTGCCACAGAACCTTTGTCTGGCTTTTTACTGCTATTCTGCTTATGTACTCTACGATCCGTATACTTTCCGTGATTTTTGTTGTTTTATTTTATTACGTTTTGTTTTGTGTTACTGTTGTGTGTTAGTGAGCATTTCACTATTTGCACTTGCTTACGCATCAATGGAGGCTACACACAATTTATTCTTTGTTTATCTCCTGTGAAACTCGGTGGCGCTTGTGTTGATTGATTGCGACATTTTTGAAAAGAACCAAAAATATCAAAGAAACCCCTTCTGTACCAGTTATGTCCTTTACGTTTCATTCAGAACTGGAGCTTAGCGTTTAAAACACGGGTCCGTTATTGAAGCATCTGTTATCAGTGTATGGGTTGATGTGTGGGTGTATGTGTGTGGTATGGTGTTGAATAATCGTATTTTATGTTTCGGTATGAAGTTGGTCTACATCCATCCTCGCCACGCTGCTTTAGTATTCTCCAATCACTCAAGGACTAAGATCCTGATGTAGCTGATCGTATCCCATACTTCCATCGTAGGGCTGCTGCTGATCGTAGCCACCAGACCCAAGTGAGTAGCCCATCGAATCCTGTGCAGGAGCAGGAGACATCATTGGCGTGGCTGCACCGCTCGGTGGCCCACCCATCGAGTAAGGAGATGCACCAGCGGCCTTCTTTGCAGCGTACAGATTTGCTTCTTCTTGCGCTTTGCCAATATTCTTCTTATAGCGAATGCGTTTATTGCCGAACCAATTCGACACTTGTGATACCTAGTAGCGAGAAAACATGATTAGTTTAGGCTGGTAGGTTTACTTCAGCACTACATTTTTAATACAAACCGTAATGCCGCATTTCCTTGCCAGTTCTTCCTTGGCTTCTTCCGAGGGGTATGGATTGCTTAGGTGGCTATAAAAGTATTCATTGAGGATTTCTGATGCTTGCTTACTAAAATTACGTCTCTTCCTTCGTGCATCTAGGAATCGTGAACTAAAATAGAAGAGAAAAAAATGTATGAAAATAAGGATGTGAACAATATTGTTCAACTAGTTTTTTCAGCTTCTTAGACGTAATACGACCCTTCTGGACCCTTTCATTGTTCACCTGTTTTTCGACTGCATCGATGCGTAGTAGCATATTTGGATAAATATTGATGTTGTAATGAAATATTGTCCTAATACCATCTGTCCCTTAGTTCTTTTACCTTAATCATTCAAAACGAACTTATTTGAAAATAGTCCATTGTTGAAATTGAACAACATTTGAAACTGAAGATGACTGAAGCTCTTTTCGTTATTGTCGTCTCTCTTCGCTTATAGTTATGGACTGTTGTTTACGCAACGACCCAAGGTTAACTGATAAGCAATGATATCGTTGAAACGTGTAACAATGAAATCAACACAAAAATATAACACCAAATACTAAAGGGTGAAAATTGCTGCTAAAAATTGATATTGTACTTGAGGGATCTTTGTCAAGATGTCAAAAAGGTGTCAATTGTCTTATACACGTGTGGCGTAACAATATTTTTTATCTCTACTGGGACAAGTTGATTCCCGAAGCTCATGGGCTTTACGTCTCTCAGTAATATACACAATGCACATTATTCTGTTTAATTACACTACATAAAAAAAAAATCGGAAAACAACAGGCCGAAGCAGAATCATAGGTCATTTGCTTAAAGAGGAACAATTATTTAACAAAAGTAAAAATAAGCAATTGTGCTTTCCACTTCTCTCTTAATATAGATGCACATTTAGACACGATATGGGTTTGGGTTCCCGAGATATCCTCAAATTTATCCTTATACTTTTGTTTTGGAGGATAATTTAGGATTTATTACGTATATTGCGGAAGTTTATTCAGCTCAACCGTTGTTGTCCAAGGGCATGAAAAAAAAATGGGCAGAAAAGAAAATTGCATTTCATATTTGTTGAAAGAAAAAAAACTTACCGCAGGATCATAACGGCTTCACAGGTGGATTGTTTGAGCTGCATCTGGATGGAGCTAAACTTCCGATGAATGATTTGCACCATTCGTTCAATCTCTTTCGGCGTGATGGGTCTGCAATTAAACAAATACTGTGTATCTAGCGTGGTTCCGATGAGCCAGTGCAGCAACAAATCTCACCTTGTACGACTCTGTTCTCTGAGGAGGTTCATGACGTGTGTGGTGAACTCGCTGCAAGCCTGTTCATATTTTTCCAATTCTTGATGATAGATCTGTCGGATTTGAGCCAACTTTGCCCGATAATCCGAATGCTCGATCGCGTTGTCTTGGCCACCGGTTAGATCAGACTGTGACAGGAAATCTGAGCAGTCAGAAGATGCCAACGAGGACGGATATCCGAAACGAAGGTCGGAAACGAGAAAGAAAAAAGAAAAACAAAACATCAATTAATAACAACCGCCCGGTCCTGCCAGCTCTCTTACCGTTGGCAGCGGCCATTGCTGCCGCGGCACTGTCCGCACCTGCACCACCACCCTTCTCTGGGCCAGCCACCCCCTCAGCGATCAGCATATTGTCCAACCGCATCAGCTGGGGATCTGGAGGTTCCTCTTCTTGGGTGTTTCGCAGCGATAAAACTGAAAGCATAAAGCAAGAAAATAAAGATCATGTAAACTACCAATCAAAACAATATATTCTACCATATATTCTACTCATCATTGATGAGCTGCATGAGGAAAACTTTACAAAATTTTGTATTCATTGAAAAAGCTGGTTTCATTGAAACTCATTTCATTGAAGTTCTTTTAAGTTACTTCGAGGATACAACACAATTTGAAGCTACCGAATTAACTTTTTTAAAATTTGATATCGAAACCAAAACGATGGATTTTACTGTAGATAGCTAAATTATTAAAAATCTTGTCCCGATGAGTCGATAAATTGAAATGTTTAATGCGTTCTGAAATGCAATATTGAAACCGTCAAAGCAACAAA
Source organism: Anopheles coustani (assembly GCF_943734705.1). Lineage (NCBI taxonomy): Eukaryota > Metazoa > Arthropoda > Insecta > Diptera > Culicidae > Anopheles > Anopheles coustani. Next base: position 47,778,809 of record NC_071289.1, on the reverse strand, counting down.
CATGGCGATAAATGTCACAATATACGTTAAACCTACATTAGACTAGGTAATCTTCAAGGATCGTTGTTTTTTTAAGAATAAAAACGATTGGTACATTTCCGAATCGTCCATGTTTAAGATATGTTCATGGTCTAAGACCGCTTCCACGAAAGAAATTAAACTTAACATTCAAAACTGAAATAAAATCTTGCGATTTGCACTTGAACTTGTTTCGCACTGATGGGCAAGACTAGAATCTGCTTGTGTTTGCATAATGTGTTTTTTTTTTTTATATTTTTAGTTTGATAAAAGAAGTAAACTATACGAAAAAGGTTCCAACTAATGATTAACATAACAGTGCTTGTAAAAGTATTTTGTTTGTTTTAACTAAAGGGTGCAAAATGAGTGCTAGTTTGGGCGAAGATAAGCGTTATGGAATACTAGAGAAAATGGGCATAGACTAAATGCTCTTATTTTGATCATGATCAGATAAGATTTAACATAGCCGACAGTCCTTAAGGGTTAAGGAACGAAAAGTTTCTACTTTCGCAGATGAACTCTCTCGATACTGTACTATCTTAACCAAACCACTCGTGAATGACGCTCTTCTGTTATTTGATCTGAAACCACGCCCACTGCTTGTTTCGAAACTGTGCGATGGGGGAGATGACATGTAAAATATCAAGAATAAATGTTAGAGATCAGATCGTATGATCGTCCTAATTCATATCCAACATGTGTGCCTCAAATCAATTGTTCCTAAATTGAAATTGAAATATTGTAATTGTACTTCAAATTTATGAGCACTTTTTGTTGAGTAGCGTTGATTTGGAAAATTTGAAAGTTTGTTTCGTTTATGAACCAGTTGTAAGCCGAAACTATACGTTGTATGTTGGATTATTTATAGTGTCGTAATCCAAGTCATATGTAAATAGTACTCTTTCGAATGTTAAATTATGATTATCTTCTTCTTCTTCTTCTTCTTGGCGTAACGACCTCTTGGTCATGCCTGCCCATCAAAGGCTTACGAGACTTGTTTCCCTGTTGTACGTGGATAGTCAGTCCTCTCGTACAGGGGAGGGTCCGGTCTCGGTTGGGATTCGAACCCACGCCGTTGAGGTGGTGAGCCCCGGCGCTCATGGGCCGAATTTCTAACCGGCGCTACCGCTCGGCCGTCGCGGACCCCGATGGTTATCATTAATCACTATTATTAAAAACTCTACATTTCTAGAAGTTTCTGCACCAATTTCAATTTCCACCTTACCAACCAATCCTAGTAACACAAATTACAAAACAGTTTCATCTTGAAAGTAGTTGAAAAAATCCGCTCACGGTTTAATTAACCTTATTATAAACATTTTCTAGTTAAATGTCCGTTCATAGCGCAGGTCGGCTGACAATTCATATATATAAACCTAGACTGTGTAATAAAATAGGCAATTTTGATCGAAACAATCTACACATTACTTAACATGGTTAATAAGTAAATAATAAATAATATTTGAAAATATTTCAGACCGTTACTTGTAACTGGAAATTAAAACTTTGTGATTCCGGTCAACATTTTTTCCGACAGGATAAGGTCGATGATCGGTATTTGTTATTTGTTTTAAGTGACTGAAGTTATACGTGTTTGGCTTGTTTAACAAATATGGTATCAGCGATTGTACACCGTTAAACAATACTCATCCACATGTTAGACAAATATGAGGAAAGAATCATTTAACAAAAATTATAATGAAGTAACGCATAGCTCTATTAGACCCTCCGCTATCATGAAAAGAAACTCCAATAAAGAAATACAGTTTTAGGTTGACTTCCATGCTTTGTACGTCTTTAGAATAACAGCTCGAAAAAGAAACACCGATTGTAACACGGCAATGCAGCTTTTGTTTCGAACGCAAGCCGCGCTTGGTAAACCGTAAGATTTCAGAGACTTGAACGAGATTAAATCGAGCCCGCACATAGTGACAAGAACGTCTATTTCATGAAAGAGGAGGAAAACGTTGGCAGTTGTAACTTTGGGGAGTGTATAGAGATGGTGATGTCGAAAAGAGAAGGCGGTTCATATCTTTTCGCTGCCAGGCCAAAAAGTATTCAAATTAATGCTAATGAATAAACGACTACGCAAACGATCCATAAAGTGTGAGGACGAAGGGATTTTCCCATCCCATGTTTCCTTTAACATCAAGTCACTCAATGCAATGACGTTCAACAACGGGATTGGCATTAACCTTCATTTTCCAGTAGAAGAAAATTTTGGAAAGTTTAATATGAGAAGTGTTACTATAAAAATATCACGATCAAAGATAGCATTTTAATAAAACTCTTAAGTCTACATAAGTTTGATAAAACTAAATTAAAAAAAAATCAGCAATCAACTATTTTTCACCAATATGTATAGTACCAAAAGGTATCAAAAATTAGTAATGGCTATAGAAATTCAGAGTTAGATGGTAAAAAAACCATCTAATTATTTATTCTTTTCTAATCATGACAGAAACTTCACCAATGACGAAAACTTCTTCTTCTTGGCGCAATGACCTTGTTGGTCATGCCTACCCCGTTTAGGGCTTACGAGTCTTTTTACTCTATGTGTACGTTGATAGTCAGTCCTCTCGTAAAGGGGAGGGTCCGGTCTCGGTTGGGATTCGAACCCACGCCGTCGAGGTGGTGAGCTCCGGTGCTCAAGGGCCGACTTTCTAACCGAACGAAAACTCAGACGTAAATATCGTAGTTCTTCTTATACAAAACATGTTTTTTGACACACATGTTTCTTTTAGCAAGGGAACAATAAATTGAAGAACATCATTATTCATATTTTTTTAATTTTTTTGCAAACTTATTTAGGGTTGCAGTGAAAATGGTTGTTTTAACCGTATGATCATTGTGTGTATTAAAGATTGAACTTAATTGTGCACGAAAATTTGCTCCAAACATAACGATTTCCCTGACGTAGAAGAAAATTTATTACACACTAACGGTTCTTATTTTCCAGTCGCAATTCCGTGCCACGGAAAGCTTACGGTTGCTATTATTTCATTTCCACCTCTCCAGCACTTGGAAAAGGCAGAAGAATCTAATTAAAATGTTGCAAGCTCTTTAAAGTACGAGTAGTCGGAGGAAAATTTGAACAGGTTTTACGTTATTTATACGTTGCTTTTGCTCTCTTGAAGAATTCCATTTACAACGTTTTTGGCTTAATACGAATTTTTGACCTAAGAATGCGCAATTTTCGAGGTGTTGCATATGCCCAACGCGCGTAGGATGGAAAAGAGGCAAATTCGATGAAAATGAAGCTATTCGCCAATTACCATTTCAGTCATCGTTAATTGTCAAACGCCTTCTGAAGCTTAACACGTTAAGCGCTACATCGGTCCCGTGGGGCCGACAGTATTCTGTAAGCCGGCGTCGGTCTGCTCGGACCGACAGAACCCGTTAGGTAGGCCTGCGTTTCTACAAATCGCCTTCAGAACGGGAAGTAGTACAATTTGCGCGTAGCGCTTAACGTGTTAAACCAGCACTTGTAAACTCAAATTACCATATCGGTACCTTAGTAATATAAGTTCATAAATCCTTCATTGAGGTTCAGCAACTGTTTTAGATTGAACAACGACTGCAATCGTTTAAATCGCCTTTGAAATACTGCCCCATGATGATTATGTTTGATGATATTTTTATATTATATTATTTTAAACATATGCAAGGTCATTGAGTAAAGTAATGTTTTGTAATTTTCAATTACATTAGATTAAATATTATGGAATAGATACATATTATTGGGATTTCGTGTATAAAATTTACTATATTTAAACCGCTTGCCGTGTTATTTATCTGGAATTTTACTTTCATGAAAAACTTCTATATTTTACACATAAATTGTATTTGATCTAAAAGCATAAAATCTTTGAATCATTTATAGCAAAAGTAAAATTTCGTTGTGATGATTAAGCTATTTTTTATGCAATGTTCCCATTAACCCAGTTTCCAACTACATACATGCACATTATTGCTTCTTACCAGTTGCAAAAATAAAGAATTAAAGAAAACTTATCAATTTATTCTACTTTAGCTTTACCAGCGATTTTCTAGTTAAAAAATACTCAACAGGACCCAAACGCAGCGATAACGAAGCCCATAACAAAGAAGTGATAAATTAAAAACAAGATGCATTTCATCGTACTGTTCATTAGCATTTCACTGTTCATAAATCTTGTTTGTCCATAAATTATGCTTCTTCGTACGCCACCCTCTTCGTCCGGACAGTCTGGATCGTAAGCATACGCTCAAACATGGCTCATACACCTTACATATGGATAGTCAGTGAAGAGTGTAGACCGCAAAAATACCCTTACACTTGCAGGCGGCAGAGCCCTCGCGCTTTCGTCGTATGCACACGAATAAAGTTTTCTAGTAGAGCTAATTAGCTAATTGATAAATTGAATTAAAACCTTCATGCATATAGAACAACACATCACTTTGCACACCAATTTATGTCCGTACAAATCATATCTTCACACTTGATTAGTTTTTTGTCGTGCAATATTAATATGTGCTACCCAGTGAAGTGTTAATCAATAATTTGATACGGTAATTTTATAGTGTGGTGATGCGTGTTAAATAAAATAAATATAAGTGAATTGTCAACCTCAAGACGAGATTTTTTCGGTTATAGATTTATCTGATACGAGACATTTTGATGGTGCTTCAAATAATTTGGTAACATGCATGTTTTTATCAAGAAATTCAGCTTTTTCCATGGTACCATAAAAAACCATTAACCGTACTGTATTAATTATAATCGCTTTTTCTATACAAATTTGGCTGGGTGGAGTGGTGTTTAGAAGCTAAACAGAGCTTATTTGCATAATGATATCATATCCATTGCGGAACGCAGTCTTTATCCGGGAAAGAGAATGGTAAACCTCAAAGAGCCATGATGAAAAAAATAAATAGAAAGAAAGCTACAAGCGATCCCATAAGTAAGAAACCGTTACGAGATTCATAAATAAACAATACTGTACGGAAAAATACACCCCAGCAGTCTGAATGGCCAAGGACGGAGAAATATCGAAAAACAACGATGGCAGCTGTTGTCGTGACTCTTGCTCACTGCTATTGGTTTTCTCTGTTGGAAAACAAACTTCCATTTTGTTTTTGCTTAATTCTGCATAGATTCCCAAGCTGTGAAATTGTTTGCTTGTTTGTACAAGCAAAGCCGCTTGCCGGTATGTTGTTTAATTCATGCTTGCTGCTTGCTTTCAAACCGCTGTTAACCGATTGCTGTGGCAGATGGTGTCGTCACTGATACGTGCTATTGTCTGAACCAACAGCGCGAAAGTGTGTGTTATCTTCCGTTATATGCCCGAGTGTGCATCATGTTGCAAACTGCCTTGCGTGGTGGATGGCTGATAAAATTTTAAATTTAAGCATCAAGCTCATGGAGTTCGGCACTGGAAATGCTCAGTAATGTTACTTTTTATTTCTAAAGGGGAAGGTAGCAGTATAATGTAGCTCGCGAAAAAACTACGATTTTCTGCAGCTTAAAAACTACTCGCTTGGCGATTTCGAGCATATCGTCCTATAAAACGTCCTAAGTTAAACAAACAAACGAGTTTTGTATGGTAAGTAAGACGATTGGTCGAAGACGCCCTACATTTGTTTCACCCCCAAACAAAGTTCTAATACCATTTTGCTTTCCTCTGTGACTTTGTTCCTTATCTATTGCTTACTCAGGATAAAACCAGACACCAACTGTTGTGTTTTCAATCACTTCTGTTGATAAAATCTTCATTGAAAAAATACTTTTTAAATCCAAATGAACTATGTTTATATTTGGTCACTTTTAAAAATGGAGAAAACTTTGTTGGTTGGATAAGTTATTAGAGAAAAGACTATAACATTGCATTAGTTTTTTCTCACGATTTGAATTGAAGATGAATTTCGAGGACTGCATAAGCGGCGCTTTCGATCAAGTCCTTTTAGACCATTTTAACAGCAAGACAAAAGGTAACCATTCGCCGTAAAGTCCTTTTTGGTTGTTCCAAACGACTTAAGAGAAGTGCAAGGCCTAGGCTAATGTGGAAGGATGTCGTAGAATTCTGTAGCGCCATTACGTTTTGCCCGTTTGGACATTTTCACCTCTTCGAAGGTTCAAATCCCAACCGAGACCTCTATTTCATAGGGTCAAACTCACACATATCACAAGTCGTACAACTGTACAACATAAATATAATCACACGTCGTAGATTTAAATAGGGATGGGCTTATCTTAAATCTTAAGGTTCTTTAAAATAGGCTACATAAAACAAAAACATGTTATGAGGGGTAATGTTAGTTTGAATCAATATGCAACGATTGTAGCCAAATCAATCAATGGAATTCGAAAGTATACTGGCGGTTTTTTAGAAAATCATTGTATTTCTGCCTTGTGCCATACACTTAATCATAAATCCAGTGCTTTCTAAGTGGAAACGTGAGCTAGTCTAACATCTGACAGTGCAATTAACGAGCGGACTCAATTTTCAAATCTCCTCACATTTGGTTTGGAAAATTCAGACGAGATTATATGCTTCTGTGCGACTGAACCTTCACTCTCAATAATTAGAGGACTGAAATTAGACACTACGTGGGGGTTGTCAGTTCATGTAGAATAATCTCTTAAGCACGATATGGTAGAGAAATTTAAACTTGTTGTACATAAAAAAGATCTAATTTTCTACTCACTGCAGTTTTTAATTCAGTGCTTTGTCAAATCAATGAATTTCATAATTCATAATAATTTCATAGAGAAATTTAAACTTGTTGTACATAAAAAAAATCTAATTTTCTATACACTGCAGTTTTTAATTCAATGCTTTGTCAAATCAAAAAATTTCATAATCAAAAACATAAGGCTATTCTGACTCACAAACGCTGGACTTTGCGGACTTTGCGGAAAAGCAGGACGCACGCTCCAAACGATAAACTCAATGCTGGTAAGTTTCGACCACGAATCAAGCACGGCGTTCGACTAGTGTTCAGACAAATGGCAAAGACCATTCTTATGGAAATGCATTTTCACTTAATTATACAATAAGTCTCTCCCTGACAGATCTCCTGCGTACATATAATGAGCGCGAATGAAACCGTTATACTGCAAGACGAGTATGAACATGACAAACCGAAAGCGGATTGCACGGTGGGGTTATTAAGCTGCTATTATCACCCTTTACACTGATGCACACCCCGCAACGGTAAACCCGCCAACACTTAACCGCCATTATACGAGGAATGCCGAAACGGTGCCACTTTCCTCAGTACGAAACGTCTGTAGGCAGGCAATGGAAATAATGCAATCGAAAATTCTCATCTGTCGCTCATTCAAAGATTTTCTGCATTCTGGCAAACGGAATAGCTACTGTACATGTTCAGACATTGGTTCGAGTATATGATTATGTATTAAGTTTGATAATTTTGATTCATCTCGTTGTGAATCGAAAGTTACTTCAATTTCATGTTCGCGTACTAGTATCTGCTTTGCTACGTAATGTTATCACATAATTAATCTCAATCTTACGTAAAACTTCAAAATAATAACCTTCACAGACTGACGAAGTTACTGAACACCGATTTTTAAATTAATGTTGAAAAAAATATTATCAAAAAGGAAGGCAATAAACCAGATTGATTGTGCTGTTAGATTCATCGTTTCATTAAATCAAAATCAAATACTAAGTCAAACAAGATCCCACCTAACCAGCATATTCCATAAAAAGGGGAAACATAACGATAACATTGCTATTTAGTATTAACCATAGTATTGAGTACGCTATCAAGAGTAGTTATCACGTTCTTTACTAAATAATTCAAGCGAACTCAACCGTACTTATTCTTCTATCGCATTAACACTGACCCTCCTTCGTGGGATATGCATGGTTAATTTAAGTCATTGCCTGTTTCGATGTTCCTATTTTTATTTTGTTGGCATTGCTGTGTTTAAGTGTTATTTGTTATATGGCAATTCATATAGCAATTAAAACTTTCTGAAACGTTACGTGGACACTGTGTGAAACGTTTGGTTATTTTGTTAACACCTTGTGTTTTCACTTGGTAAGTTATCATGTCATAGTTTTAATCTACTACCCTTCGGAATCATTCGTTTATATTGATAACACAATGTCTGCGTTATTGATTAAATGTTAACCCCAGTAAGCAGCAAGAAAATAATATAAACACGTTCCGGAAAACCTATAGTAAACGTCTTTTATCTATTCTTTCTTTGGTGGTTTAAAAAACGGGGAAGAAGAATAAAAACACATAGAACGTTATAAATGTGAAATCCACACATACAATTAATTTTGGTTCGTTATTTTTCTGGATTCGCTTTATCCCGTTTGCTCCAGCGTCCCCCAATTCCCCCCGACCTATTCCATTCTGTTCCTGCAAATTCAGCGATTTTCGCATACCGTTAACGTTCCACTTAAATATCATTCGTCGTTCCACATGGCTTCCAATAAGCTGCTGTTGGGATGTTCCGAAAGTTTTCCACTATAATGCTGGCTGGAGCTGTTGAAACGCGCGTCAGTCCTCTTCTCTCTGCTCCCATGGCTTCACCGCCGCCTGTGAAATGTGCGCCCGTGCGATTGTGTTTCATTTTGGTCGCTTTTCCGGTGCACGTTTTCCATCACATCGCAACCAGCGAATGTGATACTACCTTCGGCTCTAGCTATCGACCTGTCTCGCTTTGTCACTTTCATTTGCTCACTACTCTCGCCTTCCACAGTCTATCTTCGTTTGTGATTTAGTGAGGGGTAAAACATCCACCAAATCGCAATACCAGTCTTGCACAGAGACCGGAGTCGTATCGGATGCCAAAATACGACAGCGTGTGACGCATTCCCAAGGACGTAGGATGCGGAACACCGCGGGAGTAGAAAACCAGCTGAAGCCGGAGTTGGAAGCCTGGGGTTAAATTTATTGATTATTTTCCTCCACATTTAGCTTTTGATCCCCTTCCCGCATCGCTTCTCCCCTGCCGAGATTATACCCTACTGCTTTCGGATGGCGTAGCTTCGCACCGTGCATCCATGCAGACTTGTGACATAGTTCTGCAATATACCATCTCAGCACCTCGTTCGCAAGCCTTCTTTTGCTGATCAGAATACCATGGGTTCTCTTTCTTTATCTCATTTTTCCCTACCACCGCCCACAATCGAGGTGCTCACCGACGAGGTAGATGTTTGATTTCACCAACATCTATATTTATATATTAGAGCGCCACATGCACAGAATGTTTGATACCGTTTAAGTGTTTTAATATTCTTCCATTTCGCCTGTAATCTTTATATATCTTCGACATGATGACGTTTGGTTGGAAGCGGTAAGCTTTATTCCGATCTAAGTTAAATTTACTATCCTGTTAACGTGGTAGCCTCGCTATGGAGTATGAACCTAACAAAACTATGCTGCCGAAATCTGCCGTTTTCTCGACGCAGGTGGTTTACGCTCACTTTTATCCTGTACCGTATCTTGAATGGAAAAAAGAAGCACCATTTTCCTTTACGTCAATTCACAAATAACCATAGACTACGCAGGGTTTCCTCAGGTGGTAAGCAAAAGAACAGAATGAAATGGGTTGGTTTGTAAAACGACCGCACCGTGCAATATGGTGATGTCTAATGTTTTATTTTTCTGGCATAAACGGTGGAAGAACGAAAAGACATCTTGATCTTTTATGAAAAAATGAATATGGTTTTTTTTGAAAACATATTTTCATGCGTTTTGCAATGAGCACAAAATGGAAAATTTATCTTAATCAATTTTGCAGAAAAGAGATATTACGATGGAGTTGCCTGGTGGTTACAAAAGTGTGGAAGTTCTGTCATTAGCACTTCAAGAATCGATGTATTACTAATATTTCAATTTTATTTTGAAAATCTTACGAACATACGCTGCTGCAAACTGCAAAATATTGCACGACTGCTTGAAAATAATTCCTGTTTAATCAAAGTGTTCACGAAGGGTGGACCAAACCCTGACCCTTTTTATTGCATTACCACATCGTTTTCCCATTGCTGACTTCGGCTGGATATCAGCTCCTGAAGTAACACCTACAGCGAACTATATATCTCTGAACAAGGCGTAGGCGGAGTACGACGCTAGAGTTCCCAAACAAGATTGGCACAGTAAACCAGGAAAACCACCCTTGGTCTGGCAAAACATGATTCCTAATTTAATCATATTAGAGAGGCATGGTTAGGAAAAAATGAAACAAAAAGGGGCAATTTATAAGTGTGCCCGTGTTTTGCCCTACACATTCGACATTGCTGGGATACATATTTATTTATGTATATTTATACCCAAAGCAAGACATGACCCTATCGGCCTGCGCAATTCCGATCTTATGAATTCCCAAAGGTATTGGGCTTGATAAGCTTAGAAAAGTGCCGTTCTTTGGGGAATTTATTTGGTACATTTCTCGTCTACTGGCAGCATTCGCTATATAACATTAGACGATACTTTCTCAAAAATCGTAATTTTTTGTTAAGACAAGTTACGATAAAAACGACTTGACTTAGTTTTTTTAAATATTAAATACAAAGAAAATACGATAAAAGTAGGAAAGAAAATATAAAGTACGAAAAAGTTATGAAATATTTTATGAATTTGCTTGTTTTCTTATTATCAAATGGAAACATAACCAATTGTACTGACCTATGAATATGTTTTTTATTCTATACCGTATTTCATGCACATCCGAAAAAATTAGCGCATTCCAATCTTAAATGTCGAATGCAAGAAGAAAATAATAAGTCATATTCAGATTATTTGATGATAAATCACATATGAACACATGGAAGAAACCACTTATTACTTCGTACTTCAAAATTCATTTGAGAAAAAAAAAATCCTAATTTTAAGTATCAGAATAAGAATCCTGTCTCCTTGATTTTTTATTTTTATTTTTAGTCTTATCGTATACTCTATCATCCACTCATTCACAACACCATTTAGAATGTTGGACTCGACTTAAAGCTAAATTTTCAACAAGAAATAAATATTTTAATAAGCAGTATGTTTTACCATATTTCTTATCAAACATGCTACATTCAGGTTTCAAAAACGATCATTTTAAGACAACAATAAAAAATAAAATAAAGCATCATTTGGGTTTTTTTACGTCAAAACTTTCTAACCTTTTCAAGTTTTCGTTTGTTGTTGTCTTTCAAAAGTAATTCTTTTTTCCTCTCTCCACCAGGTTGGAACATTGCTGGAGTATAAATGTACCCGTAAAGTATTTAATTATACATTTGTTGATTTGGTACAACATATTTACAACACAACCTAATCACACTTCAAACGCTATGATCAAAATGACATGTGCTCATAACCACTTAAATAAATTAGTTAGAATAGAATAGCCAAGTGTAAGTTGAAATTTATTTATTATTCTACACGATGAGCTTTAATTCTGCTATTTAAATGTTTCCTCAAAAGGCAGCTTAATATATGTTTTACTTGAAAAGGAAATATTCTTTAACATTTTTTTTATTTGCCACCTGCAATACATTGCACCAACGAAGATGCGTGGCTTCATGCGCATATTCCGTGCCTTCTATTTATTTATTTTATGTTTTCTTTTGCTTACACCCTGGCTTGGGCTCGTGTCTGACAAACGGACACAAGATGAGAATAAGAATTGTGCTCAACTTCGTTCCCTCCATTATCCGCCAGCAAGCCGGTCGGGGCTCATTAGCATACTTAATTATGCATAGCCATGGGAAGGCGGCTGTTCCATTACTTCGTCCGGTTGTCCATCTGACCACGGTTATATTTAAATTTAAGCTTCGAAGCACAGGGACATTTTTTCTCTATCTCATCCTTTCATCCGCTCCCCCGCAACATTACCTTTTGCGCCGTTTCTCTACGACTCTTTTCTCATAATTCTTCTCTCTGACTTTTTCCCTACTTCAAGTAAACGACTTTTCAAGTGAACGACTTTTCAAGTGAACACAAATTTCATCAAACTATTGAAATTTATTTTCTTGTCGAATACCAATGTACCAAATTCGGCCAACAAACAATAATAAACTCAGCTGTACACTTATGAATGTCACGATAAACGGCATAAACAAAATTAACTATCAAACCAATGCAGGAACATTATCACTTGACACCTACAGAAAATCAGTCAGTCAGACCAAATTATGTTTTCCAAAATATCTTATCAGTTTTTGTTAAGTAATAGAAATTCTTTCGGAGGCAAGTTACTACAGAACGGTATAAGTAGAGAGAAAGGTCAAATTTGATATCGTTGTGTACGAGTCAACCTGTTTTAATTTCTATTTATTAACCCTAGCGATGCATGTTCAAAAAGAAGTTTAATTTTTCAAATCCATTTTTCTTCTCAGAGAACCTACCAACATTCTCTATAATCGTCATCTACCAACCTTTTCTATGCGGCTTTCGCCCACACAACTCCAAAATGTGGCACCAGCACCAAAAGAAAACAAAAACCGACGAACTGTAGGAGCGTGAAAAGGGAGGAAAATGAAAAGTTCAACCGACGTGAGCAGAAGAAAGTTTCAGGGGTCCCCTATTAGAAAGGAGATGGTTGCTCTTGCGAAGCGAAAGAAAGATTCGCCGGAATGATAATTATAATGCGTAGAGATTCTTTTCGATTATCTGAACCCGAGGATAAAATAGTGATTTTTTTTCTCTCGAATTCCTCCATCGTCTATCTGGTACGTTGTATTTTGAGGTATTTCAAGGAACCGTCACTGAGTGTTGGAATTGGAAATTGGATAAAACCTGATTAGATCCTACTTTTGGAGGAAGCCAAGTTGAAAAAGTTAAAGAAGATAGAAATTTTCAGAGTCCTGTCTAGGAATGGAAACTCAAGAATAAACAATGTATATACTTTAGCGTGTATGTAGGATATGAGTGTTGCTAATGTTAGATCAATTCATTCATAGTCTGTTGAACCAAGACAATTTACCGCCGTCTAACGCGACATTAAAGATATATTATTTAAAATTAGTAGTTTTTTTAAACAATTTATTTTACATTAGTAAACATACCTAAATGTTTGTCAATCTCAGGGAGGAAGGAGTTTGTCAATCTCAGGGAGGAAAAGGAGTTTCATATCTCAATTATATATTTTGCAAATCAATTACAAAAAAAGCTGCATAAATTAACAAACTCAGACTGGAGTAGCATTGAAGTAATCGTATATTGTGTTTCAGAATAACATTCATACAATATTATTTTCTACGTCCATCATTTCTATATAATGCGCATGTTCCGGAAGAACAAATTTCAAACGAGACTTCACAATAAAAAATTGAAAGTAATTATGAAAATGTGTGTATAGTAAATCGAACCAGGCAACCGATCCGTTACGCATTAGATGGATGAGTTTACTGTTGACTTCAGTATTTATACGAAAACTTGTAATGTTTAATTTGACAAGCAGTGGCAATAGCACTAGCATAACAAATTAAAATTAAATTCTTGGTTTACTACCCGCTCATTGGAAGGGGTGGATAACTTGTGTCCCGATATTAAATAACTCATTTCGAACACCTTCGAGCGTTGATAAACTATGGAAATTGGAAACCGGTTTTGAAAAAGCTTACACATCGCCAAGGGTAGAGAGTACGAGAATGAATCGTATACATATTTAACACGACAATGACGCTGTAGAAAGAAAATCGATAACGAAAGTCCCTCGGGATATTTGGGAAGCGTACATCCCAGGACTTAAGAAACAGCGCGCTCCGTGCACCCTCGCCTACGCTCTTGCCCTTTCTCGCTCTCTCGCTTTTCATCTCTATTTTTCCCTTTTTTCAAAGCGCTCTCTGAAAAGTTTGTCCGCTTGCACCGAGTGTCCTAGCATGAGCTCTATCGTTCCATGTTCGACCGTAACACAGCAGACTGGCTGGCTACCAAGCAAGTGGGACTGACTGACTGTTGAGAAAACCCCAAAGGCGCAGAACATGGGAACACTTTTATCCATCGAGCCATTTTCATTCCCTATTCTTAGCTTTGACTGAATTTCGTTCTCTTTCGGAAAATATATTTTTTCCTTTCTTCACTATCGCTAGGCTAGCTTAGTAGAAAATCCTGTTCTGCGATACCGATGCAATCCCGGGGCTCGCGATGAACCGGAAGAACACGGATAGAACAGAACGGCGGAGGAGAGTATCAAGCCCTTCAGGCTGTACCGGAGCTAGCGGCAAGCTGTATAGTAAGCCCCAGCATTAGAGGAAAATGCAAAAAAGGCAGTGAAGGGGAAAACGAAATGACAGTTTGCTTGCCTTTCCTCCAACTCGCCTTGTTTCTCGCCTTTCCCCCGTACGGTCGAATTATAATACTTTCCTTCCATTTTTTTTCTCATTTACGCGTAAGTCTGCTATGCTCCATGTAGCACAGAAAAGCACTAGGGAATTTTCTGACGGCCTGCTCTCAACTTCTGAATGCTCGCAGATCACCCAGCCAAGCGATAGTACAACTCGTTTCATTGTGCAAGTCCTACTATGAACGAATGAGCTGGGGTGTTGACTGGTTCATTCGCTTGAAACAATTTTGCTGGAACGCTAAAGTTGCTGTTATTGTATCAACTACGTTTCTTTTACGATAGGGGTTTAACATCAACATCACTTGTATTATTTAACCATTATATCGAGTCAAATATATTACATTCCGGAAGCTTTGAGTTTTTGAGGAATAAATGGAATAAATTTCATTCTTGACAAAACTCGAAAAACTTACTAAAACTTACTACTTACTACTTTAAACTGCGTTTAAATAGAAGTTGAATTTTAGTGTCTTTGCATGATACAGGGTTTACTATTTGATAGGACAAAATAATCAGAGGATACCACAAACTCAGTAGATGATTCCACAAACGTGACAGATGACAAGCCAAATGAGGCATGTATACCACAATCGTGGCAGTTGATATCACAATTGTGGGAGATGATCAAGGTGTATAAATTAGAAGGTGAAGTCGTCCAATGTAAAATGACATTTCATGACTTGACATAACACTTCTATGGTATTCATATGGGTTTTGAGGGGGGGAATCGGAAAAGAATTGGGCTTTTGACATAACTCTTCTCAAATATGGCACCCCTTCCAAAGCGACATAAAGTCACCTTCTATATTTATACACCTTGGGAGATGATAGCACAAGCCAGTACGATGGTGTCAGTGAAGTACAAAATCGCGCGTATAAACGAAAGTCAACGTGGGTCACCAAGTCTGTCGAATCGCTGTGGATTCGTTTATACGCGCGATTGACAGACCATCCGTACCGGCTTGTGCTATCATCTCCTACAATTGTGATATCATCTGCCACGATTGTTGTATACATGCCTCACTTGGCTTATCATCTGTCACGTTTATGGAATCATCTACTGCGTTTGTGGTATCATCTGATTATTTTGTCCTATCAAATGGAAAACCCTGTAATATGTCTTCTTCTATTTTCATTTACCTGACGTACTCTTTAATATGACCTCTATCTATAAGACTATCCTCAACATAACTTAATTTTTTGCTAATGTTCCCACGTGGTTGAACAAATAATTTAGAAAAATGTATTTGCTCCAAGCTAGTTGTCTATCGGACACTTCAAAAGTTGAGATTGATTACAAAAAAACAAATCATGAATATTCTCTCTACTGAGCTACGATACGAATGTAGGTAGTTTATTTAAGGAAAGAACGAAACATGCACAAGCTAGTTTCTCTTAAAAATAAATTTGCTGATATGAGATATTAGCTAAGAAAGTACAAGTTTATCTAACATTTTCATCTATATGGTTAGGGTTTTTACTTTTTACTTGAGAGTTACGTTTTAATTTAATTGTTACAGTAACAGCATATTTAAAACCCCCCTGCTTTTGATGAATCTTCTTCTTGTCGTAACGAGTGTCTTCGGTCATGCCTGCTCGTTAACGGCATACGAGACTTTTTCCCTATGTGTACGTTTTGTTTACCTTAGTAAAGTGAGTTTCAATTGTTTCGATTTAGATGATTTTATTAAAAAAAATAGTGATCAAACAAACCACCAACAACATCTGTAGTGCTTAAACTAAATGTGTTGAAAGTTTCACAATCGAAAGTTAAGTATTGAGCGAGTTTCTAGTGTATACCAAACTCCAAACAAAAAAAAATCTAAAATGTGTAACAGATTACGCTATTTTATATGGTATCCCTACCATCGGAAGTTATTCGAGATCTTTTAAGCTCACACTATCGTCGTAGACTTTTCATCAAGCTTATTGTCCTGTTGCATACGACGATGCATTCGTAAGTTATGCAAATGATAAGGACTTTGCAAATTGCATCTTCTACAAGAGGGAAACACATAAATGGTTGTGTCACTCATACGTATAAACCGGAATGTGCCCGGCACAAAGCCCAATGGACCCAGGATTTAGCAATATCATGGGAAAACTAGTCACCTGTTCGCACGCGATACCATTTCTTAGGTTCCCAAAACGCTATTCCATCTACGAGGACATGGAGCATACAGCACAGTGATAGCAACTACACAAGCTGTTACATAAATTATCAATCATCAAGCTTCATGTTGCTTTAGTCTTTACCCCAACTGTGTACACTGTGCATCTTCATCATTTGTTCCCAAAGCCTCGAGTCCCCAGGCCGTTCCATTCGGAGAGCGAAAATTTACCACGATGCACCATCGGCTGACGCCAACAACCCGGACAACAATTTGGAAATTCTCTAACCTAAAGGAAGCATGGTAGAAGATTAAGGTGAGGTCTTTTCTAGCTCTTCGCTCATCAGCTGCAATGGTAAACGTAATGCTCTAGATCTACGCTTAGCCATCAACACCTAATGTGAGTAGCAATCGGCCCAGAAGAGGCGCTACTATAAATAAAACAAATATGGTTCCAGACACTCTTCCTGTTTCACAACCAAGCATTTAATCAACAAACTGTGGCCGTTCGGTGCGCAGACAAGGGGTGTTAGTTTGGCCAGAAATGCGTTTCGGAATTCATCGCCACATAAACACACCACCACAGTCCGATTCTGCAGGAAAGTTGAGTGCATGTATCGTAAAGGCATGCACAAGACTGAAGCATTTTCTGAAACAGAAGAATACGAAAGACGTCCATGTTCACCTTATGGTAAACATTTGGTCTAGTAGGAATGAGAATCGTACCATTGTGGGATGGGAGCACCATTATTTAAAAGCAAGCAAATTAGAATTCATATCAACGTACACACTTCGATAAACTTAATGCGAAAATGACGTAAACCCAAACAAGGCGTAAGATATTATTTTATATGTTATCGCAAAATAAGGCGATACAATTTAAAGTTGAAATACGAAGAATAATATTTATTTTAATATTGCAGATGAAAAAAAAACACATTTCAGCATGTGTTGAACTACAACCCAAAAATAGTAGACACTCAAGCATTCGCGGCAATCCGAGTCTACTACATATTTAAGCTTTTTTTATGTATTGAGTTCTGTGTACACTACAAACTCGACGAATACTGAACCGTCGCTTCTGAAACTTTTCACACATTAATTTTAAGTACTGTAGATGTTGTTGAAGGTTTGTTTGATCTCTATTTTTGGATAAAATCATTTAAATTTTACAATTTAAACTCAGTTTTACTAACACAAACAAAACAAGCATGTAAACAAATGTCAAGGTGTATCCAACATAGTTACCCTAAGGTTTATACATTACGGTGAAATTGATGAAATTTTACCCCACATTTTAAATATGTCGTTATTGTAACTATTAAATTCAAACATTCCTTTCAAGTAACAGTTAAAACCATAATTCTTTTCTCAATCCCTTCACCACCGAGCAACGCCGGGGCGTCAAGCTAGTTACTAATAACGATGAAAAAAACATTAAAACAATCTGGATCAATCGCGAATATTTCACGCATGAACAGGATCGCAATGTGTTTGTAATTTTACACCCATTATATTTTTTATTTTGTTATTTATAGAACAAAAACAAACGAAAATTTTAAACATTATAGAGGAAGTCGAATATTGATAGAAAATTAAAACCAAAGACACAGTTTGTGTAGTGGTATCTGGAACCTACTTTACAATAGAATGATTCTTGGGAATTCAAACTAACTCTAACAAATTTTCTCATATCGATGGTCTTGTGTTAAAACTGTGTGTGAAAAATTCAAAATATCAATATGTTTTTCAATTTAAAAAACCCATTATATAATCCCATCCGAAACCGGATCCTCCCCTCCACGAGAGGACTGACTATTTACGTACAACAGGGAAATAAGTCTCGTAAGTCCTTAACGGGCAGGCATGACCAAGAGGTCGTTACCCCAAGAAGAAGAAGAATCCATACTATAAAAATATATGTTTTTAATTCAACAACTATGTGGACCAAAAACCAACTTTGTAAATAATAACACAAGAAATCTTGTTATGATTTATCTTGAAACCATTCCTGAGATAGTTTTATCCGTTACTAGTTGAAATTGGTTGAGAGGTTACCTTTTATAAAAGCCAAGATCGACAAAAAGAGATGTCGATGCAAGACTATTTTGTGCTACGTCATTGATTTGAAAGTTAGTTCAAAAAGTGTTAACAAACATGATAGTATTTTGTGCGTAACAATCTCTAAACGAAATAGGTCAATGCTGGATCACAATTTTCCAGCTATGAGCCTCGGAGTAATGGCAATACAATAATTTCCGGACTAGTTGAAAATGCTATTTTTTATGAATTCATGGGTTATCGATCCTGTTGGTCGCCAGGACATTACCGCAATCAAGCGTGATGGTCTTCCTCACGTGCAACCTTTGCCCAGAATATACATCGTACACCTCAATTGTTTGTAACTGTCAAAAATATCTTTAGTCCAAATTATCGAGCATTTAACACCAGTGTAAGTAAAACTCGACTCTCTGGAGGGGAGATTCAAAATGTGACTTCCTTAACACTAGAACTACCGCGGTTTTTACGCTTGAAACTTTAGCGCAAATTATTTTCATTTTTTAAAAGAAAATTTTATTGTTGAATACATAAAAATTAACATTCCATTGGATGTGTGAAAGTTATGCATTAACATTTGGTAGAATTGTTCAGCCTTTAGAAATAAATGTGATTGAAAAAGTACCTGACCAGTCAAAATGACTGGTTCTAGTGTTAAAAATCATTTTAGGAAAAAAATCTCAGAAAACTGTTGTCTAAATTTTACATGATGCATTAAAGGTACATGGTGCATCATTGAATGAACGTAAAACGAGTTCTGATCTTTTACAAAAGTATACAAAATACATAAAAGAAATTGTATTATAAACAAAGCAACAATCTACGTTGCACCCTGTGTTGTTAGATAAAATAAACTTCGACAGAGAGATTTTCTCGGCACGCAATAAACTTTGGTATGGTCGTGGTTAACAACAACTATAAACCTCGCGTTTTTGATCTGCAAGATCTCCAGAAACAAATTTGCTACTAACCTGTTTTTTCTTTGATTTCACACAGCACCGCGAACAGAACCGGTTTCATTCTGTGGCAGTTGAGTGTGTGCTTGCGGGCCTGTGCTTCGTCCAGAGATTGGTCGGTGATGTTCATGATCTGTTGTAGAATTTCACCAATGTCCTGCTTGCGCGGATCGTTGTCCACCCCGGTCTGGCCGTCGTTCGTGGGCATGCCGTAGTTCGGTGGCATAAGGCCACCGTGCCCCATCATCCGGTTGGGATCTTCCATTGTGGTGAGAATCGTGATGATCTTTGTTAAACGGCTGTTATATGAAGAAAAGAGAGAACGGGAAAATGTTGAATTGTTTTTCTTTTAAATTTGTATATCATGCTCATTAAATAGCACTAATTCAAAACTAATTCATTCAAATGATGACACTGATTCAATCTCATTTACCAACATCATGTAGCACTAAATAATCGTTTATAGTCGATACCAATAAAACTGTTCCTTAATAAGCACAAAGGATTCCCAAAGGGTGAAACTTATCACTTGTTCTGTGCTGTAAAAATGAAGAAACAAATAAAACGCTGCAACCTTTTAAAATATTTATAATTTAATGAAAACATTGTTGGTTACGATCGTTCTACTTTGGCTTATGCAATTCAGCATTGCAAGCAAGATAATGAGAACTATTATCATCCACATTTTAATCTGCCTAATCTGTTAGGTTCGTCGGTTGGAGGTTGCTGGCGGATTGGCTGGGCGCTGTGCATCGTCCGTTTAACCATCTTCCCTGGAGTTCCCTGGCATGATCCAACGACAGAGTAGTTTTCAGCCTGTCGATCACACGTCATACGGATCAAGGAAAAAAATTCCAAAAATACACTAAGTGCGATTCAAGAAACCGATCTATCCAAGTCCAACAGGTAGCCGAAAGTAAAACCCGAACAAAAGAGATTCAAAAATAAATAATCATAATGAAGAATTATAGATAGTGTACCTTTACTCTAATCCAAAAATTGCTTGCTAATGGTGGTGCAAAATCGGCAATGATTTAATAAATTGATGAAAATGATTCCTACCCATTTCACGTGCTTTTCAATTCATTAGACAGGGATTGAAATTACGCCTCACCAACCTTCGACCACTCGTGAAACCACTCTTCCGACGGGGAAGAAATGGAGCATTATCACATTTTACCTCCCTCTCTACTTCTGTCTTTTGGTTGGATACTCGATTTGCTCCTCTTTTATATGTAACCACACATTGTTCACGCCGTTTATTGTTCCTCTAAACCCCCGTTCAGTGTTCGTTTTTATGCGCATTCCTCTTCATGCCACGCGAGAATAACGGGCACAGCATCATCACCATCCACGATTGGAAACGAGAGAATTGCTTTTCCCTAGCAACAATACATCCTACGGTGGTTTTTCAACTGTGCACATTGCCTCTTTATTAGAAAGTGCTCTAAGCAATATTAAAAAGAAGAAAAAGAAAAAAACAGCAAACTGAAAACTACTGACTAAGCACAACTTAGTAACATCCGAATACATAAAACGTACGTGGGATAATAACGAGGATTGAGTGAATTCTCATTCTGTAACAAAAGGTTAAGCAGAGATAAGGAGCATGTAGTCAAATCCTTAAAAGTTAATTGATTAAAAAACCAAAAAGTCGAAACTTATCTTATTTGTTTGACATTTAAACTGATTAATAATTTAAATAGAAATATCATTTGACTGTTGTACCGAATTAAAACTTACGTTTCAATAGCACGGTAACTTAATGTTAAAGAAATGATTTTTTTAACGAACTCTATTGGTAAAACGACTTAAAAGTACAATTTTCTTAATTCTTTCCACATAGAAGCAAAATAAAGTTTATTTTTTCCTGTATATAATTATCACAGCCGTCATCACAGAAAAAAAAATCTAAATAATAAATTGCAGCTTAATATTGTTAGTGTAGAGATGTGGTGTAAAATAAGACCTAGAAGTAAAAAGTAACATAGAAGTAAAAAGTAAACTTATTTTTCATTCGTTTCAAAAAACGTTGAATAGATTAAAGTCGCTGACCAGGTTTGAATAATAACAAATATGAATACAATTCATACCCTTCATACTCATATCTCTCTCCTATCTTGCTTGGTGCTGGCTTTTAATGCCGTGATCTTCTTTGTTCCAATCAAATGAACAGAGAACTTGCAATTTTAATTATAACGTTTGTTTGCAAACTTCAAAACGAAACTCGCGTAATATCGCATATTTCGAGACGATATCAACGCTCCAAAGAACGGCAGAAAAACGGCAGAAAAAAGACCAATCATAATGTATAATTGCCTCTCTGGTGGAAACACGGAGCTAAACCGCAAAGGAATCGTTACTATCGTATAACTTTTAAAAGTACATCTACGTTTTGTATTTTTTTTTTTTTCTTATTTGGTGATTCTCTTCCCTACCTGCTACAGCAACAGGGTCACACAGCAGGTATTGTTGATCATGGTAGCGAAGCAGGGCAAGGACCAACGCTATCCCGCTGTTGATCTTCCGATCGCCCTTAGCAGCAGCCACCAGGGAACGAATGATCGGTTCAACTCATTTCAATCTTTCCGACTCCCTAAAGAGGCCTCTTGAGCCTCTGTTTCTGTAGCAGAGACAGACGAAACCACATCATTTGCCTTGAACCGTGAACCGGCCGGAACATTCAAATACGATGGAAGCAACTTGGTCAGCGTCCGACAAGCCCGATGTATGGTAGAGTGCGCTGCGAAAAGAAATACAATGGCCTAAAGCTAGCTGGAGTTGCATTGGTTAACACAGGAAAAGCGACAATTCTACGCTAACTCTCGCATGAAAGGTTGGTTCATTTTCGTTTCATCCGAAACCCCCATCCACCAACATGACAGCAACTTCTCTACAAAGCTCCACGCTTAAGAATGCGATACGATTTTACAAATGCGTTTGCTATAAAGCAAAATCTCGTTGATGATCCTCCCAAGAACTGAGCAGGAAAGTGCACCCCTATTCCACGATCGCTCGAGGCTTTCTGCATAAGCTTCCAGGACTGCCCTGGTTCCTTCCTTCCGTCTACCGTGGCGGCCGCTCACTACCGATCGCTTCCTTCCAGTATGTCATCATCATCATCATTTACATCCTTTATCCAATCGTTTACAATCATCAGCACCACTGTTGCTGCTACTGCTTCTTCTGCGATATCGTCGAATTCCTGTGCTCGCAATTTCCTTCTCTGCAGGATGCACACGAATCTGGGACGGGCGGCTCTCAGAGCAATGCATTTAGCTCCTCCATGCTTGCGAAACATTTAAAACCATGCGACCTGGGTTGTGCAAGCGGGGAGAAAACTCAACCAACACCACACAGAAGCTGCTCAAATCTGCAAGCATCCGCAGAGCAGTGTAGATTGTAACGATCGGATAGGCCGCATAATTCATCGCAATATTCACACTATTCAGTGCAACCCCTCAAAAGCCCGAGGTGGATGATTTCCACAACCTCTGAAAAAAAAGTTGGTTATCGTTGTTAGTATACTGGAGAGCAATCTGCAGCTCCGGATTGAAATCAATAACCCATGTTGCTTTTAAATCCGGTGCTTCAATGAAAGATCTCTGGGCTTCAGAAAATATAGAGACGAAAAGAAAGTCTGTGCAGTATCGACCATTTTTAAGGTCTTGTGAAAAATCTGAAAGCAAGACTTCATATTAACTTAGTCTTTAGCGCAAATTACCGAAGAAACTGATTTGATGCAGACCAAACATCTACCAAACAAACGAAAAAACGAGCGCGAAACAGTATTAGTTAAAGTTTTCTTTCCTTATTTCATAATTAACTCCTTACCCTACAAGTGCGGATATTTCATTCACATTCAATGGGTTCGACACCTTGGTCTTTCCTCAACGGATTCTGTTTTAGTAGCTGTCTAGTGAATTAATTTGACGTTTGATTTTCGATCGAACGGAATTTTCGAGGTAGAAACAAACCCTCAACGTACAAATGGTTTAAATATCAAAACTAAACCATACATTCCTTTTTAAAGAAGAACAAAAAGAAGAAAAAGAAAAAAACAGAAAAAACAGCCAGGACATTTCAATTTGTCAGCCAAAATGTGCCTTCCATGCATTCATCAAAGAATCAACCGCATTTGACTATCATAATTACTAAACCGTAAGGTGACATGGACAGATCTTGACGAACCATGGAGTTGATTTGATTTCAATTTGTCTAACAAAATACGGACTTACAGGCCTCCGATGGTCCATCTGATCAGGACGTTGTTATCAATCTTCAAATATTAATAAATCGTAAAAGCAAAACATTGGGCTTGAGCAGTGCATGAAAAACCAACAAATTTGTCAATGAACTGGTTTGTCAACACTACGTTTCATTGATATTATCAATGACAAATTGAGTTATAACGTCCAAGCGTATTGAGTAACGTACGTAAGGAAAATATGTTTGATAAAGTCCAGAGTTTGGTCCTCCGACCGATAAAACCACAAATTAAAAAAGTGGTTTCTTTATTACTTCCGAATTACTTTCAGTTAGATTTTGTTCTAGGTAAAATACGTCATTCATACAAAAAAATCAATGGTATGCTGAAGTGCTAAACCCGCAGATTTAAAATCAAACTACCAACTTACGAATGTGCGAACGGAAAAAAGAACGAGGGAAACACGACAAGTCGTTTCGTCGTAAAATTTTACGATGATGAATTCGTCTTGTTTATAGCCCTGTAAATTAATAAAATTAGATAATTTATATAAATTCACACGCTTCACCGTACACGCGATGATTTATTGCGCAATTGGGTGATAAAATCGGATTGACGCTATCAAGCGGTGTATGTTTTGGTCATTTTCCTTTGAGGATTTTGACGCGTCAGTAGGAATCGGTCGTGTGCGCATTTAAATGTTTATTTTAATTGTAAAGGCTAAAAAGTTGATGTGCTTTAAGATAAATGAGAAAATTCGGATTTTTTCCGATTATCGGAACACACTACGTGTCCCGTCCGTTTAGCACAACTGCCATCAACTGTCTTGCTTGTTATCAAAGGGATAGTCGAATAATTCCAATTCAAAATACTGTCAATAACTTATAGAGCTGTGTAATTCAGACTCAGATTCACGAATCTGAACAATTATTTGCGTTTTAGAGATTCATGAATCCCAAATGATGAAAAGTGATGAGTCAAAAATGGGTAGCGGGACCTCCTTTTTTTGGTCGCATGATCAACGCCAATGAAAGAATAGAGAACATTCATGAAGATTCATTAAGGTTTCGAAAGATTCATAAACGTTTGAAGATTCGAATCCCTAAAGATTCATGAATCCATCTGAATGAATCTTAGGTGAAAAATGCATATGAATGAATCGCGCAAAAAGATTCATAAAGCACAACACTACTTATGACATCTTGAATCGAATTCTTCATCCATTCATAATATATGTTTTTAAATACTATAAAATATGTCAGTGTTCATTTCACATTTTATATAAACCTTTTTTGCGCTGGGGTACACCTGAGTGAATATATACATTCTTTCCCCAAATTCTTTCAGGGTGTAGTTTTTGTCTTATGAGACGATTCGCGGCTCATATCTATGACTTGAATAATCGCAGTCGTAAAACAGCTATCGTGTAATCATAAAAAGGGCACAAAGAAGAAAAAAAGTCCGACAAGAGCGAGACTGAATTAGAAGTAGGGATAAACCTGAAAGGCATAAAAGGCAACCATAACTTTTCATTTAGACTACCCATTTAACTTTCAAACAGAAGCAGTGAAATATTAACATGCATTAAAAGCTGCTAATCTGAGAAACCGAATACGAAAAAGTAAAAAATCCCAAATCCCACGACCTTCTCTGCTTGGTCTACTTAGAATCATTATAGTTTAAGAGAAATTTTTTTATAAGGCTTAATAAAACTTTCTGGTTTGCTCAGTGATAGCGGAGTGAACGAATAAAGAGCATCCATAAATGCTTTCAAAATAATGATTTGCAAAATTTGAATATTCATTTGAAACAAATTATCCAACAGAGTACTGTTTGACTTTAACTATAATTTAGCTACAAAACTTAAGCTTATCATAAAACACTAAAGTTGCCCATGGGGATATTTTGTTTCCCACAAATTTCAGATAAGCAGTTTTACAACTCAATATTATAAGCGATCGGCAGATGCGCATTGATTCCCCGAGAAACTCACCCATTTGGGGTTGTACAGTCAATCGTTAGCTATTTTTTTATATGCGATAGCGGAAATTGATAAGCTTCCACATGGAAGTTGCTCCATCATTGACAAACGAAAACCAAATCCGTCACATTTGACCGACGAAATCAAACTGGGAAAATAGACTAGATAAACAACTCAATTTGATGATAAAGCGATTAATGATCTATTGCATACCAAGTGTCCCAAAAACTACGGATTTGGGTTTTTCTTACATTGCTCGAGAAGAGATAGATTTGCCGAAATTTGTCTTTTGTAAACTTGTTAGGATAACGACTCACGAGAAATTTTTTATCAATACCACGGTTTAGAAAAAAGTGTGCTAAGATGGTACAACAAGTACAAACATGTGATGGTGATAATAACATTTGAAACGATCAGTAGTTTCGAGGAAAACAGGTTGCATCAATGTCATAAAACAGCAGCAGCAATCTGATAGAGCAGGTAGTATGTGGATAGATAAAAGCTGTCATTTGACTGTCTTATAAACTCATAAAGATAGCAACGAATCAAAACCAAACCTCCGGCCGTCATATTTTTTATTTCGGCATCTCTTCACCAACTGCATAAATCGTCGGCGAGTAAATACGCGGTTGAAAAAGCCCCCTATTGTGCGAGATGAGACCTATAAATTTCTCGTACGGAACAATAATACTCCCATAAACCTATTCCGGCTTATTACGGGGTCCTTTACTTCGATATCGTTGCCGTTCACTTGAAACCACACACGTGTTGGTTGGGTTTCTCGGGGCGGAAAAAAAGGAGAATAATTAAAACCGAGTAAAATGGGGAACACATCATCATAAGGATTTTATTTTGTTCTAAAGAGACACGCACTGAATTGAAGAATTCCCTTTTTTTGTGTCGGATTTTGTTGATTTACTGAGCCATGATAGACACGTTTTTACTGTTTCTGCTAACGTTGTAACGAAGAACTAGAAAAAACACACATTTTGCGTACATTTTTCTAAGCGAACTTTTCAAAAATGACCATTGCATGGCACAATCACGCCTAATACACACAAATCCACACGTCGTTGCACCACAGTTAGCATCACTTTCGGCTTCGATGGAAACGATTCAGTGCCGACGGCTTTCTTCCCTTCGGTCCGGGCAGAAACGGAAGGGAAGCAAAGTTAGTCAACCGTTACGCACCAGAAAGAAACATTTCTTTTATCACTTCAAAAGCAACGCCGAGAAGCAGCATTCGTGAGAGAGACCTGACATGACTTCTCAAAATTACCATGAAACGTTCCTTCGAAAAACCAACATACACCAACGTCGTTATTGGCGCAACTCTCGTATTATGCCATAAGACGCTTTTACGCACCCACCCAATGGGGCCATAAAAAGCCGACGGCCTGCGGGTGGCCCCCGATCGTGCGTCCGTCGTTGTGGAACGCGTCCCGGTGCACTTTTACCGACGGCAGTCGGGACAGATTTCTCCCGATGACGGGACAGTTTTGCCTTTCGTTCGGCAGAGTACGCACACGCACACGCACCAGACGCACTGTTTGCTGGGAGGGGATGGTTTTTGGGTTGACCGAAAAACGTGCTGATTCATCAACCAACCCAAATATGCTGAATACACGACGCACATATCAACACACTGAACCGGGAATAGTGAGTGCAAAGGTTAAGTGCATCACTACTTCATTATGCACATGCACCACCCAAAAACCAAGCAACACGCACACAAATTTCGCTCTAGTGCAACTTCTATTCGCCAATTCTAATCGTCGATCAATTATAGCTCACTTTAATAATCACCGACGGCATGAAGCGAAATACATCACATTAACTCTTGCCATTGCAATTCATTCTCAGAGATTCGGAAAACACGGATCTTTGAACTCTTTTGCCATCTTTTTGTCATCTTTCTAAAGTTTACACATCTTTTTTCGGGATGGAACTTTTTCTGGAGTAGACGATAATTTATAGTTGGTAACATGCTCTTACAGCACCCATTCTGATGTCCATGTTTTTCTGGGTCGTAAGCGAGAAAACCGTAACCTGCTTAACACATTCAATTTTACAAACACTGATTTGTACATTTAAACGACGTCCGACTTCATTTTGCAAACATGTTTGCTCGGTCAAGTTCACTACACGCGGATACCGACGGCTCTTCCAATGCCGGGAGCAACACAACACAGGTTGGATACCATTTCGAACAATCAACGAAAATGGCCATTATTATTACATAACACGTTCGCACACGCTGTCTTCACACTAGACAATTATCACCAATTTCTCCAGTTGCTAAATTCGCGTACCGATGCTTTCCTTGCCCGAAGCACAGCCAAATTCCTTGGACGCAAAGGATAATCCTAAAAACACACACACAACCTATTTACACCGTCCACTAATATCACAGCACATGGTAGCACGGGCGCACGCACGCGTTCGCTAGAATGTCCATAAAACACGCACTAAAACTCACGGTAAACGGTAGAACGCGGAAAGTTAACACCAAAACACACACACAACACTGCGGTGTCCTTTTTGGAGGATCAAACGGTTCCAGGGCCATGCATGGCCATCGTCGTGTAACTGCACTTGCAGGCGCCGCATTTCGCTCACGTGCTTTTCGTCCCCGCCACAGGTTGGGGTTGAGGTCGGGAATGCGGCGTTGATGACTATCTGCACCTCCTCTCCTCGGCCGAAGCGATTCTTTGTTGTTTTGTTTTCTTTTCGATTTATTTGCATCGCTATTTGGAAAATAAATCTCCTTCGCCCTCACAGCCTCGTGTGCTGTGCTCCAAAACATCATCGTCGTCATCATTACTAACCGGCAATCCGGGGGCCAACATCGCATCCGGAAATGCTAAAATTCCCGAAAATTAGACTAGTTTTCAGTTTCCGAATCATTTGCACCGCATAATCACAAAACGAGCACCCGAGCCCAAATCTGGTCACCTCACTACCACCCAACCTGGCCATTGTTTTAAGGACCTTTAAGGTACCATAATTTCACGGGGAAACCCCCGTCTACCGACCGGAATGGGACGGCGCGCTGGTAGTCGCCGGCATGCCCGCGTAATTGATGACCGGACCATATATCAAAAGAACGGAGGCGCGCGCGCGCGTCCAACCTGACGCTCTTGACGTTGTTTTCGCCGGGTCCCAGGGAAACGCGGAAACGCGGACGAATTTTAAGTGGAAATTGTATGGCCAACCGGCAAATATGAGTGTTTGTGTGTGTGTGTTAGGGCCAATACGGCGTGCGTGAACCGTGTTTCTGGGCATGCCAGCCCGATGTTTTGTCCGATTTCGATCGTTTAACACCCGTCCCCCGTTCAAGGGTCGGCAACGGAAGGCTAGTTCTGCGGGGCATGCAAACCACTTCCGATCAGCACTGTTCGTTAATGGGAGAATGCCGGTATACCCCGCGAGTTAAGAGGGAAAAACTCCCTCGACGACAATGCGGTCCGTCGGAATCGACGGAATGAGCGATTCGTCGCTTTTCCGGATCGTCCTTGCACGGGACGCGCGTGTGGTGTATCATTTGTATGGTAATGATTGGAATGGATCCGGGTTTTAATTGAACCGTTGCCAACGAACGAGCGGAGGTGTGTGGCGTATGACGAGGTGGTTGTAATACAGGTTTAACTAATGCCACCACACAACCGAGCCTCTCCGAGGAGGCAGCGCGGCAGCACACGCACGCACATTAAAAGGAGAGAAGTAACCTTTTTTGCTGCGATGAGAGGTGAGAATTATGACTTCGATTATCCGAAAGGTTCTTCATTGCATCGTCGACCGATCGTAAATCACATAACAACGATGACCTCGAACGCTAACTCTAATTGTCGTCAATGCTGAATGATGCTAAACAAACCAGCTTGTCGTGAGTAAAACAGGGAAACTGATTTCATATGCTGGTATTACAAATATGCAGCGAAAGAAAAAAAGTTTAGATGTTGAAACAATAATATGCATGATAGAAGTATGCTACGGGACAACCATCGTCAAAATTAACAAATAGTTTATTATACACGGGATATTTGACTTTTATTTTGGTCACAGAGCAGTTTCAACGGAACAAAAACTATATATCTGACTGCATACTAAATGCATGTTTCCAAAGTTTCAAACATGAAATCAATGCTGAATAGAAATGCAACCCTCAGTGCTTCCCTCGGCAACTGTAGATCTGTCGAGGAAATCTGATTTGCGGATTACAACTGACGTCCACCATTACCAATTTGCAGCACAACAATTCCCCTTCCCTTCGGGAGAGATACTCGGTATCGGTTTAATCTGCACAAGATTTCCGAGATCAATAGGGCATTGTAATAGGATCGGAGCTTCCCCTTGGCAGGTAAAAGATTCCGACGAATCCCAGATAAGGTAAGGCAGCCTAATCCCTTTTCTCTCAACTTTGACTTTTGTCATCTGAAGCTCATCCGGGCTCGCATGCGGCAAGGCAAAACATGCCACCACAACGCGGTGTGCCGATCGATGGCCAGCAGAGCTTGGCCGCCTCCTTAGGGACGGGCAGCAGCAGCAGCAGCAGCAGCAGAATGTTTTGCCCGGTATAATATGGGAAGTGCTGATCGTGTCTGTTTATTATTACAACACCTTCTCCGGAGGCCGCTAATTCCATCACAATTCCTGACCTGCTTCTTGCATCCTGGTCGCTGGCGGATAGAAAACCATCCCACCTCACCAGCAAGCCATAAAGCGAAACCGTCCAGAGGATCGTCGAAACGTTGTGACCTGACTTGGCCCTTGTCTCTAGTAGCTTGTGACAGCGCCCCATCGCTGGTTTGCGCGCTGTGACATTACGGAGGGAGTTTATATAAAGTTCTGGGACCAAACCCCCATACACACACACACGTAGTTATATACACTCCAAGCACGACAGGTACATGGGCATCTCCTCCTACCCGCTGTTTGGGATGGTTGTTTGCTGAACAAATTGGATTACCTTTACCCTTGGTCGTTTTACGCCTACCCTACCCTTCTTCTTCCCAAGCTGACGGCGACAATCCTTTGCTTGCAATGTCGTACATACATTATAGATAGATACTTTTGGAAAAGGATCTCCGTCTTTGACACACCTAAACACCCGCCAACCCGTCCGCCCTGATGTGAACTCAGAGCACAATGTTGGCTTAGGAAGATGTGATCGGTATGAATTCCATTCGGCGAAATAACGTTCTATCAAATCGTTTCCATGTCACAGTATCACAGTATGCTGGCCAAATAACTACTCGTAGTTATGGGTGGTAACGGATTTCTCTCCAGCATTCGATTCATCCCTAGGACGCACACAAATTAGAAAAAGGCCCCGAAGGAAATGTTTATCATATTATGGTCAAATAAAGGGCACAATATGGAGCAACATGATTTGCTTCGCTTCTTAAAGAAAAAGTTTCCAAATAACTCACCCAAAACATACAAAGGGCCGACTAACACGTTTTGAATAATACAATACATTTGTAATTACAAGCCCCGTAGAAAAATCGGTTCTAGCAGTTAAGAGTTGTCAAACTGCCCTAGGTTGTAGTCATCTAGAACTAACGTAATATTACTGAAATATGTTTATTAATTTTGACTTCTCTACACCCTGCATCTTTTACATTGGAGCTCGACGGGGCCCGACGAAAGAGCGTGGTTTAATCATCCTTTGTGAAACATGGAACCAAGCCACTTTCTCGGTGACAAACAAACGCACGGAGGAAATACGCAAGCGTTGTACCGAGAACGGAAAATGCGAGCTAACGTTCCCCCGATGGGTTGCCGGCGAAAACTTTCTGCTCGTAAGACCTTTTCCGTGGACTCGACTCGGTCGAGAGATCCTCGTCCTCCGCTCGCCTTGCAGGAGTCGGGGTGCGACTGGACTTGTACAGCATAAACAAATAAAATATGCTACTTTATGACGCTGAACCTCTTCTGTCGATAAAATTGAACAGTTTACGAGTGCCTTGGCGATTCCTGCCATCCTGCTGCCAGCCATTCCCTTCTGTACCGGCCTTACGCACCAGCTCCTATTTTCCACAAAGCTCAGCCAGAAGGGAACGGTGCTGCGCGCACCTTTGTGGGTAAAACGTAATACCAAAAATATGTAAGTGAGTTTCCACATCCATACTCAAATTTTGTGAAACCACAGGCTGGGAAAGCTCACCATGGGAGCCACCGCCGCCCGTTGGTAGATGGTGGCAAGGGATGCCCGAGATAATGACGGTAGAACTTTGATATCTGTAACACGGGCTAGAGCAGACTTTGATCGGATATCCGAGAACGTCCCCGCTGCCTGCTTAAGTGGAGGAGTGTGCCACCATTTGCGAGTTGCCAGATATTGCACCATTTCCACCCACCGCCAGCACACAAACAAGCTGCCCCAAATGGCATGTGTCGAAAAGAAATTTATTTGTATAAACATACGCCGTAGCGTTTAACACTAACGGAACGCTGTAGCTGTCCAACTTCGTCCTTTTCCCGTTGCCTGCTGATCCGCGTTTTTAACCAGCAACTATTAGAGCAGAGTACGAGGACCGAATGAAAATCAAACAAAACAAAAAAGTCCCAACGAATGGACACTGTGTGACATCGATTTTTTGCTCTTAATAATTTATTCATTCATTTTTTTTTTGTAGTTCCCATCCACTCTCGCTGCCTTTCGGACGGGAAACTGACTTCATTCGAATCAGCGCTATATGCCGGTGAGGTTGTAAATGGAAATGTGGGGTATCTTACTTGCTTATTCTTTTCCTACTGTTTTTCCGACACGAAAATGAGTTTTCTTTTGCTTCTATGAAGGAAAGACCATGCTTTTATTTATAACATTAACTTGCATTACTTGTTTTGACGCCTGTGGCGTTAGGAGATAGAAATAACGTAGAATGTAATATTGTGAGTGAATTGACAAACCAGTGCTCAATTCTAGAGTTGCTTAATTTTTCAATGCATTTGCATTTTCCTTTGCTAGTACAGTACCCCACAAGGGAAATAATCCGATATGAATCACGTTAGTCGATAACCGTCTTGTAAGATATATACGTAAGTAACAACGAAATATCTTCAGCTTCGACAAGCTACATATAGGTATTTAATTGGGAACCCACTCTGGGGTTGTGATGCAAACTAATTTAAGATAAACTACAAAAAATTTCTTAGCTATTGCCAAAAGGATTGAGAGACGGATAAGGCGATTTGATTTCATACAGTTTATGAATACGATAACACTCTAGAAAATCGTGATATTCGTAGCTTTAAGTGGCTTAGATTGGGTTTGCTAGTTGTTAGCTGATTCTGTTTGTTTTGCAAATAAAACAACAAACAACATTCGAAAATCAGCAATGTTGCGAAACAGTGGAACAAAATGCATCTTCAGCCTAGTTATGCAGATATAAAATGTACATTTGAAATTTTTAAATTCATTTTCGTGTTTACTTTACAGATCTATGATCAAATCACTCGTAGGGTCTGGCCATCCTGTCTGAAAAAAAAAATCTATTTTCAAATTCAACATAGAAAACGAGACAAAACTTCTAGGGACGGAAAGCTTGTAAGATCTTGCATCGAGCTAACATTTGTTTGGAAATGCTATATTGTGACTATTTGACTACCCTAAAGTCAATTAAATAAACAATGCGGAAGCGAATTAGTGTTCGTACTAAAACGAAAACTATTTTTAATCTTTTTATTTATTAAATAGGAGCATGTATGTTTCCTGATCGACTTTGGCCGCCGAATACTACATCTATCCGATCTACGATCGCCTCGATTAGGCGTAAAGGTAGAAAACAGATATATTTGTCAAACGCTAAAACTATGAAACTATGTTTACTTTTGTTTTACAAAAGATTTTTTTGTGTATCAGTGATTGAGCTTTGCAGCACAAAGACCTTATAATATAGCTGTTTAAAAATTTCAATTGTTTTTTTTTCTCTCACAAGAGCCACAACATAGGGGCGATCGTCATCGGGTTCCCGAAGAATCAGAAAAACAAACGATCTCGTACTTTCCACATGCTGCTGTCCTTTCGCCTATTCGTTTGCATTCATCCTCCTCTGGTGTAGTTCGAAACATACTCATCATCCGTAGCATTGGGCTGTTGTGTTACCATTTCGGATCTGGATTCTGCTCCATCACACAATTGCCACCATTGCTCTTGATCTCACGAGCATCTCAGCTCTTGAGACCGCCACCTCCCTTGCACCGATTTTCGCTTCATCCAGTAGTTTTTCTTCTTCGTCACTGCAAAGCCAGCTTTTGCCTCGGCCGTACAGCGGCTTGCAACACATGGGCCCCGTGTAGTTACACATTTTGAAATCCCGACTTTGCTGCTTCGCATTCCTTTTTGTGACGGAGACCTCAGTTGATTCTTCCCTCCATCCAACCGCCTCAGTCGTTCCCTCGCCCCCTTCCTCCTATCCGTCCATCCGTCGATTCTGTCGAGCGTCTGAGGTGAAGGCGTCCTTCGGGTCTTGTGTGTTTGCTAGAGCGTTTACTGATAAATCCAACGCCAGTCGCCTGCGCGTTCAAGACGCTTCCATCCAACGCAGCTCGACGGAACGAACGGTCGATTGGACAACCGAAACGATGATGCTGGCTTTCGTTCGCCAAGTCTCAGTCGGCCCCCCCAAAGATATGACTGAAGGAACGAAAGATTTGCTGCTTGCACACTATATGACACAGACAGAAAAGCTCATTACACCATGCAGAATGCAATAACATTTTGCAAAATTATTAATTTTTGGCGATTGTGTTTTCAAGCAAACCAGTACCGAAAAATGTTAGTGTGTTCATCTTCAAAAGATTGCATTCTAATATTTTATAGGAATTTGAAAAAAATAAACGCATAAGCGTAAAAGATGGAGGATGAGGATTAATTTTAGCAGCTTAACGGCCTTTTCGGAACACTTTAATCAATGCTCACTGAAACCGTAAGTCTTCTGGTCCACATACCGTTCAATTTAAACATTTCTTTCATATGCCTGAGTAATATGGTGCATTTCTTTACGTTTTTTGTATCAAAATTATCCACATCTTTCCCCACCATATTTCCTAGTCAATCGAGTATTTTTGTTATTTGAATTTTTTTAACTAACTAAAAAAGTTTACAAATAAAACCTATAAATTGACTCCATGACCCATGTGAGCATCTATTCAGTAGGAAATGTGCTTTCAGATTTGTGTTTTGAAGTATTTTTGTTATTTGATTTTTTTAAAGTAACTTTAAATTGACTCCATGACCCATGTGAACATGTATTCAGTAGGAAATGTGCTTTCAGCTTTGTGTTTTGAACCTTCGCTACGCGCGTCGGTGACAAAAACCTTCACCGGGTACTAAGGGCAAGACCGTGCTGCGATCGGTCGGGAGATGCCGACAACTCAGCATCGATGCGATCCCAAACTCGAATGCGTCTTTTTTCCTCGCGGCCCTGATGCTTCCTGCCAGCGCAGTCTTTCGAAAACTCAAAGCAACTAACAGCACACAGCGGGTGGTGGTACGCGACGTACCAAGTCCACCACACCGAGTCGGAAAGCATTTGTAGCTCGTATGTGTGGCTGCGCGCGGTGCTAGCCGTTAATGCCACAAACCCCATGGTGATGGCGTCGACTGTGTGGGCTTTAAGCATTTCATTCTAGGTGCTCTTATTATTATTTATTTTTATTTTCTTTTTCCAAAGGAACATGGTTTGTCTTTGGTGTTGTCGCACTGGGTGATACGTGCGTGCGCTCCTTGCTTCGGGTCATCGGAACACATAGCAGAAATCATTTCAATTCGGATTCCTGAAGCAGTACGGAGCGCGTTTCGACACAAGTGTGTGCGATCACCATTTACGTTGCCACACATTCTACACGCCGTTCATCCCAGCATCTCTCCCCCGCTGCCTTCTTCGCGTCTCATAACAAATAAGACTCAAAACCAGTATCGCCGCCACCATCACGCACCATTCGTCGCTCGAAATAAGACACTCGTGAATAACAACAGCAACAAGAAGGCAAGGCGATGTATACAAGACAGGCAGGAAAAAACTGAAAAATATCTAACGCGACATTCGGGAGAATTTTCCCAAAAAAAAACAAAAAAACAAGGAACAAAAACAAGAAGACACCTTCCATCAACCGTCCCAACATCGGCCACACCATGACGGGAATGGAACATATGTATGCGCCACATGACACAGAAGAGAATCCAACGTCTCGCAAGCCATGGTTCTTGGCAAGGACGATGATCTTGAAGTGAAGTGGAAAAATGTGTTAACGGGGACCGTTCGATCGTAGCGTTATTTTACGTTACTTCTTTCGTCGTATGCAACCGGCACAGGGTACGAACCGTGTTCTTTTTCCCTGCAATATTTTGTCCCTTCGCATAATGACCGCACATTGACTGAGTTTTTCCTCAGACGAAAACAGAACAATGCTGCTGAGCAAGTCTGAACAAGAACGAGATACATCCGGGCACCCTTTTCTTCCTCCAGCCAACGCCGCTGCTCCGGTGTAGGAGACACCAGAAAAGAGACAACAGCCAAAGAAAGTGAATATTATCGTCCTACTGTAACACTTCTGCGCTGGCGCACTCAGCATTCTCCTTTGCAATCCGCTTGGGCCATGGGATGGAAAATGCCAAATTCACACATAACATTTTTTACATCCACCGAGCGCAGGCAACTTTCATCGTTTGGATATGGACAGCAAAAAGGCAGCAAACGGCCAACGCAATCACTGGTGGCATTGTGCAGAAAGACTGCTGAAACGTTTTCCTGAGACAGTTATGATACTATTTTGGGAAAAAATGGTGCTATAGAATCAAACATCAATATCTGGCGGACGGTGCTGCCTGATAGGTAGTTGTGGTCCACTTACCTTTACGAAATTAAATATGTGATGCTCCTTATATTCTTTCTCCTACACGGCGAACTTGTTATCCTTGAAGTTGCTGCATTCGTATACTTCGATTACGGTGATGAACACGAAATAACACTGTTAACCACACTGGCACTACGAAGAAAGAAAAATACACACACTAAATTTCAGGCTGCGTCTCACACTTCCTGCTGTACTGTTGTAAATCCGTGGAGGGTAGGTTACAGGTTGCGATCTTCAAGTAATAATTCCCCTTTTTCCTATCAAGAAATCGCATACTAAATCACCGGATCATCTGCACCGGGAAACGTTGGAAGCATTAGGGCTTCATGATAACTTATGCTTTGTTTGAATCATTAGAACTATCCACCATCATCTTGCGAAATGCTTCAATTTACATTCAACCTGTGCTGATCGCGCCGTCTTAAGCGAAGAGTAAATTTATGCACGACACCACTGTGTTGACCAGCGAATGTTGCCACTGATGAACATCAAATTATTTGCCTAAGAAGAAAACTCAGATTGTATCTGGGAAAAGGTGGTTGACTGAGAGGTTCTGGTGTTAAAAAACAGTAACAGCAATAATTATAATAACATCGTTTACAACCCACACTGATTGCGGCACTTGGGATGTTTCACTGGCACGGCCCGTCGGCAATAGCGCGGGCGCAACAAGAAGCAAGAAAGCATTTACAAGGAATTTCTGCACAGTGCAAAATGAAGTCAACAAAACTATTAATGCTACAGTATATAACGGAGAAAATGAACAGATTTTTATAGGTTATAGATTAAAGTTGCAACCACAAGTGACATTCAAAATAGTAAACAAATCCATTACTCTTCTCTGAATCGAAGGTATCGACCACTTTTTGAACACAAAACATGCATCATAAAGAAAATAGGTTAAAAGTTTCCAAAAGATCTAGCTTTTAACTCTCACTCTTTTTCTTGCCAAATCTTTGCCAAGGAAAATTGTGTACAAAGTATCTGACTGATGTACACACACGCGCATTAGCCGCTTTACCATCACGAGAAACATCGCTTCATTTTACGACACATTTTTCCACCACGAAACTTCTGAACTGACTATTTATCAAGCAATGTTGCGTTCCTTTTTACGCAGATCACGAAGAAACAACTACACAAAGAATATTTTTAGTTGATAGTAACAAAACTGCAACAGCACCGAGTTCATAACAACCTCCATATTCTGACACTCGTCTCGTTTTAGAAACCAAAGCACATTGCTCTTTTCCACTACTAAAGATGACTCGTCATCTTATTTACCTTTATTAGTTCTGTCCCGCCGACAACGGTGTTGATGTTGAATGTTAAAAAACGAATCACAAAAACGGTACGGTCGCGGACGCAAATGTCTACTCGGAGTCGGACTCGCAAATGTCTATGATTAACACGGTTCTTTTCGATAGCACAACACACAGAACTTCAATTTTGATGCGCTTTGTTTTTCACCCTGCTCTATCTGCGACCATTTCGTATCGCCCCGTTTCGCCGCTATGCCGTGAATGTATCGTGCTCTTTCTTGCACGGCATCATCGCCATCTTTCATTTGAAGATGAAACGCATACTATATGAGTTTTTCATAATTCACGCACACATATAACGGTTGACCGTCACTTTATAGATCCTAGTCGATTGATCTCGCTCGCTCTGTTTCCCTTTCTTAGTCTTTCGCGTTCTCGCTAAGAAATGATTGAAATAGCAATCTTATTTGTAACTTCATAGCCCTTTTGCCGATTTGTATAAACGACCCCTTGGAAAAAAGGTATTATTGAGAGAAAAAAGTTTGGCAAGGAAACGATTTTTCCATAGACTCTAGTTTTTAAGAAAATTAATTGTTTAACAAACACTGCCACATCAGCTTTACACACATTCAAATACATATCCGTATTTCTCCTTTTGACCTCTTATTACCGCTTCAACGACCTTTACACTAGTGTTGGAAGAATCGGGATACGGAAAATCCGAACATTCGATCCCTAGACGGATTCTACAGATTCGAATCCCATCTGACGGATTCTAAAGATTTGATTCGTTTAGGATTCGAATCGGATTTGATTGATTTGGGACTCGATTTGATTCGATTCTGACTTGCTCCTAAACTGTTTGAATCAAGATAAATACACACTATATAAGGTAGCGGAATGTAGAGCATTTTGACGTCTACACTGCAAAAAATCGAAAAATAGCTTTTGACAGTATGCTGATACTCAAATTTGGCGGGAATCGCTCTTTGAAGATAAACAAACAACAACGCTCGAAAACCAAACAAACCGATTCTTCAATTGCTTTGGTTTTGTTCGCATGGAAAATGTTTAAGAAGCCGTCGGTCGAAGTGGGTCACCGATTTTTCGACGAAATGTATCGAAGTTTCACCTCACGTACCTTCTTGTTACTCTTCTTCTTCTTCTTCTTTCGTTATGCGAGTCGGGGTATATCCTCCTACGCTAAGTCGAACG
Organism: Anopheles coustani; assembly: GCF_943734705.1. Classification (NCBI taxonomy): domain Eukaryota; kingdom Metazoa; phylum Arthropoda; class Insecta; order Diptera; family Culicidae; genus Anopheles; species Anopheles coustani. The sequence goes on along the minus strand of NC_071289.1, from coordinate 47,739,836 downwards.
TTTGTTCCCTTACTCGTAATCAGAGGCGTACCGACTCTGTCCGAACTCCTATAAAGGGGCTCGTCCTTTACGACCGGCTATAAACCGGGGGAGGGATAATTCCTTCCGTTGTCAGGACACAAAAACCTCGTGATCCGCTTGATTGACTCAAACAGCACGAGATGTGCGGCAGCTAGGATTTGTCTGACCTGAGCTCCAGCTCGGCGTGACCACGCGGTCGTGCCCTAAGCTAACCCTACTTTTCAGCTAACCACTTCAGGAAAACTTGTGCACTGCTAACATCCGCTCTGATGCACTACCGAACTGGAACTGATCTTGTTACTCGCATAGTTGTTTACATTCTATGCTGTTTATCACCATGCTGTCAAAAGCCACGGTTGCCATTTTCTAAAAAAATACCTCCTAAAAAGTCACCTATTCAATATTTAATCATCTTGATTTGAATCGTAATCACAATGATTTGAGTCGAATTAGTCACATAACTAGTCGATCTCGAGATAATGTAATTGATTTCAGTTTATTCAAATCAAACGCTGGGTAGAATGGGTTATTGGACATAGATTCTTAGTTTATGAAATTTTGAGGCGTAGATGCCGAAACCTTGGTTGGTATTGTCTGCTGAAATAAAGGCTGATTCGCACGTCGGCAAGTGGCAAGTGCAAGTGGCAAGTTGCCGCGTACCTACCCCGTGCGAATCAGGACCTAGCAAGTAGCAAGTGGCAAGTAGCTACTTGCCACTGGAATAGAACCGAGTCTATTTTTCAGGCAAGTAGGTGGATGTTTTGGTTGACAACTCGTGTAATTACAACCCGGTTGACAAAAATTCAAATTTTTTGCAGCTGTCATGTAGTACCAGCAAGTTTTTCCATGGCAGATTGCTGGGACTCTTGCTGGAACTACATAGTACCAGCAACAATCCCAGCCAGCAATATCTGTCAATTTTTGGTGACGGTTCGCACTCGGGTCTAACGGAAGCACGAAAGACCGTCAATCCAAGCCGATGGGTGCACGCACACATGTAAACACCTGCTTCACGCACACATAAGCAGTAGAGGCAGCCATTTTTTTATTTTATTATTATTCAATTTATGTCAATAATAAATTCATAATTTCAATGCACATATTCGTTTATTTCAATAAACATACATTGAATTTCAAATAACAACCATTACAATTACAATATTACTATTCGTAACGGTAACAATACGTTTACACTTAAGATGTCCATCCTGTCTCCGTGTAAAATCCGGGAGATGCCTTTTCCATCGACTGTACCGCTCTGCGTCCGGATCAGCTCAGCGTCAGAATGCCGAGAAGATTCGGGGTATGACTTCTTGGCTGCATCTGTTGAGAGGCCTCTTGCTCAGCACAGCGCCAGAATGCTGGGATGTCTGGTACGGACGATGCATTCTCTATCGGCTGCAGCGGTTGAGAGTCATCCGGGACAGCACAGCGCCAAAGAACAGCTACCGGCAGCTGCCTTCCAAAACACAAACAGCAAACGCGGCTGTTATATCATTATTTTATCTGTTTCACATATATAACACTACTGATCACGAAAAGAACACTAAATCACATATTTAAAATTGAAATTACTCAGAAACATGTTTGGTCGATCACAATTCACAACGCAAAGGTGGGCAAATATGGCGTCTCGTGTAATACCCATATCGAAAGCTCCTCTTGCACTGAATTCATCGCCGTCCCATGCACACATTCAAACATCGACAGTCCGCTTGCGGCGGGGATTTTCCTTCTACTCGCCCTCGCCTATGTTTTTGACAGATATTGCTGGCTGGGATGTCAATTTCTGTCAACCGGGAAGTTGCCAAACAAAAACTGTTTCATTTTCGTGATTTGTTTAGGATAATTTTCGACTAATGTTCGAGAAATATTATTTGATAATATCATTGATCGATCTTTTTATTTATTGATGATGAAATAATGGTAAATTAAAATTAATTCGTCATTGTGTACTTGTATGAGTGATCAAGTTACTGGCAAGTACTTGCCTGCAGTGCGAACGGCTACTTGCCACTTGCCTGCTTACTTGCCTCTTGCACTTGCCGACGTGCGAATCAGCCTTAACTATATAGCGGATAGCGATAACGATGCTGATGGTCCTGGGGACCATTCACAGAATCGATTTTGCCTTTGGATCAATTCAACCATTGATTGTATAATTGTTACTTTAACAAATAATATGAAAAATCGGTAAGTTTGGTAAGCACGCATGATATGACGGAGTGGGATTCGGTTTTGAAGATCAGGATCTCAGAATGGATTTGAATCGAAAGACTCGAATCCCTGTAGGGATTCAGTTTCCCCATCACTACATTTGATGTCGTTTCGCATCCCAAGGTTTTTAAAACGAGCGATGTGCAAGATAAACACATTTAAGTTACGTTTTCGAACATGCAATTTATAGTGTCTGCTGTACTTAAAAAAATCATTTTGCTAGGGAAGAAAATATATTCACGTATATTTAATTTTAATTTAAAATTTTAAGCAAATACATCGTATCAATTATTATAAAAGAAAAAAAAAAACGATGAAAAGAGAACGAGTATTTTTGTTTGTTACGGCTGGTTGGAACGACAGTTGCAGCGCATTATTTTCATCCATGGAGTAAAGTTGTCATGCTTCAACAATATTATGATACGGAAAAATAATAATAACAGTTTTAAACTCCATCATGATTCTAAAATATGCTATTATTTTCTATCAATTAACTTTTTGGGGATGCTCTTCACAAATTAACTGATAATTGCCCGACAAGTTCTTACCAATATGAAAAGTCGAGCACTTCATTGAGCTCTTTCGAGCACACCATCGTCAGCCAACCCAGAAATGCTGGGTTGTATTTTGTATGGTACGCTGGAGCTCGACCGTACCAAGTTTTTGGTATGGTACGCCTAATGTGGTCACGCGGTTACACACGCAAAGTACTGATGACACAATCCGTAACTTATTTTTTCTTGTAACGTTCTACAACGTAAAATTATAAACATGATAATTATTTTTCACTTTTTCATGGCCTACTAATCAAATATGCTTGATTCTTTACATGCTTTATTGTATCGTTCAGCATTATTCTATTCATTAAACAATTACAAATTCAAATCAAAGTAACAATAAGTCCAACTGAAAGGTTTTAAAAAGAAGAATGTCTTTTATTTTAAAAATCCACAATTGCAAACTACAACTTAAGTTCGTCAGTTCTGGTCAAGGTTCATGTGTAAGAACATTATAGTAGTTTAATGTTTTTAATCAGTAATAATAATTCCAGCCAACGTATTAGTTATCGTATCGAGCAGTTCACATTGGATGGTTGCCAGTTTGGGATTTTCAAATATTACATTTTATTACACAAACTAGCCTGAGTTCTTTGTCTAAGGTATGTGAATTTTTGATTAATTTATTAGCTAAAAAACTCATTTTAAATCTGACACCCCCGTTCGTAATTGATCGGTCACAGTAATTATGTTCGGAGAGAGCCTTAGTCCAATTAAAGGATATCGTACCTTTAATTTGTGAAACAAGAGTAAAAAATAGATAAGGCGATGGCATACCTTTCTTGTACACTTAAAAGCAAATTTATGGAACCATTTAGCAAAACATCGTTTGAATTTCGATTAAATGTTTGTTAATTTATAAGTAATAATGCTCAACGTCTACTTTTTCAGAACCAAAGTTTGTATCGCTCTTTAGTTTTTAGTGTCTAACATGGTTCAGTGTAGCTTATGTTTTGAGTAATTGAGGTAGTCGACGTCACTGAGTAACAAAGATCGTGCCAATTGTTTAGTTCGAGCTTAGGCTATGCTAAATCATTGTTATTTGTAAAAGTTTATGTTTAAGAGAACTGGTAGGAGTTATATGATTGAAGAAAAGAAATGACAGTAAAAAAGTAAACCATTTGTTTGTAGAGTAAAGAAGAACAGTGAATAGAGGTATATAGTTGTGAAGAAGAAATTCATGAGGTATGAGGTTGTAAGTAGGTGATAGATAAACAGTTGAAAAGAAAATAGAAATGGTGACAAACTCTAATTAGTTCTGGTTAGAACAACCTAGCGGCGATGCTAATTGAAACAGTTGTTTTGAGCAGTAGATAAATAAAAAAACAACGAATCGGTGAAAACTTTGGATAGTGGAAACGCCTGAATAGACTGTTTGATTTTCTGTGTATTGTGAACCCGTTTTGTCGTTTCATTGCTAAGCACAATTTAGGTTTTTAAATGTGCACTTTTCATACGCTATGTTTGTTCGTGACATTTACAATCGTAACATGTTTGTCTGTAGCTAATATTAATACTCTAGATTTTATGTGTGCCATCTACAAGTTTCACGTGTACTTGTGTAATGTTTTACATTGCTATTATCTACTTCAACTAATCAACCTAGAAACTGGCAAAAATATTGAAGCAATTTGTTCCTAAAAATAAAAAAGGATGATAAAATGAAGTTATATCGAATACGACAGCGTAATATGCTAACGCTTTCTCCGATCGCGGTCATACTCGCGGCGTTCGCGATTATCATGGCGTTCATGACTTCTCGACCTACGGTCGTTACGAATTCGATCCTTACGTTCGTAGTCACGGGATCTATCTCTATCGCGCTCTCGATGACGTTCCCTGTGTCGATCCTTATCTCGCTCGCGATCGCGTTCACGATCCCGCTCCCGCTCCCTCGTACGATCTCTGTCCCGATCGCGGTCACGGTCTCGATATTCTTTGTGGTCGCGTTCCCGATGGTCACGCCGTTGGGGGAAGTCCTCTTCAAATCGATCGTAACGTGACGGACGAGCATCTCGATCGCAATGATCAAACATTTCCCGTTTGGTAGATTTTTCTTTGAATGATTGTTCGTGGCGTGGTACATCTCTAGCATCTGCGAAACCTGTCGGTCCTCGGGTACCCCCAGAAGATCCTGAAGCTGCACCTCCACGGGCTTGTTTTCCGGAGGCAGGAGCCCCACCACCACGGTCCGGTTGAGTGTCGGCAAATGATACGTTATTTTCGCGAGCATATTGTTCGAGCTTAGCATCAATTTGTTTTTGAATTGGCACTGGTATGCGAGGAAAAAGTGTAGAAAACCAGTCAAGCTTGGTCAACCATTGCCGTATCATATGGCCAATTGTCAGAACCTGAAGATAATCACAGTTCAGCATAGAATCATATTCAGCATTCATACATTCTTACCTGTCCGCCACCAGCCTTTACGTCGATTACTTCCTCATCCAATAGATACGGTTCATACCAGTCGAACAAATCCCCGGGGGGCTGTGTATATCTCAAATACATAAAACCTGTAATTTGACATAGATTATGACTGGACCCCATTTAATTGCTTAGTTTTACAAAACGGCTCACTTACCTAATGCTCTAATGTAGGGTGAATCACCGTGTGTAAGCAGCCCATTTACTTGTTTCCGTGTTAGTCGTAATGTGTAGAGTTTGTACAACAAACAAAATGCCGTTGAAACTATACCTCCCGCACCGACACCGCGTACCTTTTGTAGCACGAAATTAACGTTCAGTCATTAATAAATGACAACATATTTCGCTATTTACAAACTTACCCCTCCGCACATTCCAGTTTGTCCAGCCGTCTTACGAGAGCCTCTTTCCCATGGTTCGAGGTGTTTGACTTGGTAATATATCTCATCCACGACTTCATGGTAAGTCTTTAGTTTGAACAAGGACACTAGAGCAGAAATAAACGAGCTATAGATAGTGGCAACTTATTGTTTGCGAATATTTACCTTTAAAATAACTCGATCCCTGAATGTTTGCTAAGATAAGCGGGTTCAGGTTCATCGAAGACTCATTACCCCACAGCGGTAAAGCATTGTTTTGCTTTGCAGATTTTTTCGGCGGATGAGCTTGCGGTTGTTGTGCCTGTTGCGAAGACTGCTGATGTTGTTGCTGGAAATGTTCTTGATATTGCTGCTGTTCTGGAACATCCGTCGAACCATAGATGGTTTCTGGAAGGACAAGAAATGTGTTATAGAAGTTTTGAGTATACGGACGCATTGGAAATCTTTTAATGCTGTTTACCGTTGTCATATTCCATGCTCGTGATGCAGTACTGAAGCAGGATAAATTACATTTAACTGCTTTAAAAACACTTTACACTTGTTATCACGAAAACAAACTGCACCTCAGTAAAGTTGTACTTTAATAATGCTTTTGTCGATGCTCGATAAAACACAAAACCGGCTCCTAGAGTGGCGTGGATATTAGTGTTGGCAGAATCGGGAATCGGAAGATTCGAAGAATCGATCCCTAGACGGATTCTAAAGATTCGAATCCCATTTGACAGATTCTAAAGACTCGAATCCCATCTGACGGATTCTAAGAGCCACGCTACACGAGCCGCAAACTCAAAAACTTTGCGGCGCAAAGAGGGGAACAGCCGAAAAGTTTACGTCAGAAACTTTTCAGCTCCGTGAGCTGAAAACTGCACCCGCAAAGTTTTTGGCAGCTAACCGCAAACTCAAATGCGCCAGAAGAAGAAGATGAAGAAGAAATAAATGTAAACATAACAAATCTCAAAAACAAAATAAACGAACATATGGTGATAAATTTACGTGTTTATTTTGCAGCTACAGTAATATTTTGTCATTTTATAGCTAGAATATCAATTATAAATTCGGTAAAAGAGTAAATGAGGCCCCGGCCGCCATGTTTTCGATCGTGGCTACATCTCTTGTGGACGTTTAAACTGAATGTATGCAATTGGTGATACATTAATTCGTTAAATTCAACCTACCAGTATTTGAACCGTAGTTTGTACCGTTAATTTCGGCTACGCAATCAACCTAGGGGTGCGGCATGAGGGGGGCCCACGGGCCCTCCTTATTTCTCAAAACTATAACAAACTCTCTTTTTCGGTAGATCTAGCGCAGTCCGCTCGCTGCGCTCGCTGCGGGCGCGCCGCCGTTGCCAAATCATTTCTGCGGCTAAACTCATTGTTTCATGCTGTCCATCATGTATGGTATAGTTTACTTACTAGTAACTTAACATGTAAACCTATATGAAGCCGCATTCAACCCCAACTGCGTAATTAGTTTGAACCGTTATGTTCTTTTAAGCGAACCGTTAGCGATCAAATATTCGAAAAGAATGCATGCGTCGCGCTTTGCATAGCTTCAGGCGCTTAATGTGAACCAGTAGGAAGAGGAGAATCTAGCCCAGGGCCTCAGTTACTACATACAACATAAATACACTATAGATCAGGGGTCGGCAAAGTCCGGCCCACCAACTGATTTTATCCAAAAGTTTCAAAAAGTTTAATGATAAAGATTAAAATATTTTATACTACCACTTTTTATGTAACTTGAGAACATCAAAATCTTCCTTCTTCATGCGAAGAAAGTTAATTATAGTTTCATTTGCTTGCTCTGCTACAGTATTGTCCAGCAAACGGTTGCCATCTTGTTGCCTACGCACAATACGCCTGTTGCGTTGCCTGTTGCGTTGTTGCAAGTTTTGGGTACTCAACTCGATGACCCGCGATAGGGTAGTTAGCCACACTTCACTCATCAACAGATTATCCATCTTTTACTTTTTGTGTGAATTGAAATAAGATCTTGTTTGCTTTGACGGAAGATGTTTGAGTTAACTGAAAAATCAAAAACAAAAACCTCTTTGCGCCGCAATGTTTTTGAGTTTGCGGCTCGTGTAGCGTGGCTCACAGAATTGGTACCGCAAAACGCGGCTACACGAACCGCAAAGATTTTGACGTAAACTTATACGGTTTTTGAGTTTGCGGTTGGAGTTTGCGGCTCGTGTAGCAGGCTGGTAAAGATTTGATTCGTTTAGGATTCGAATCAGATTTGATTGGTTTGCGAATCGATTTGATTCGATTCTGACTTGAGCCTAAACTGTTTGAATGGACTCACAATCATTTGAGTCGAATTAGTCACATAACTAGTCGATTTAGAGACAATGTAATTGATTTAAGTTTACTCAAATCGAACGCTGGGTAGAATGTCCAATGGACATAGATTGAGTTTTTTGCGCGATTTGCAAGTTAGGCTCAAGAAAAATTCCTGGAACTTATTTTTTACAAAGAAATACAGTAGAATGTCTATTATCCGAGCTGTTCTACCCAACCAAACCCATTTCATCAGGACCAGACCATTTTTACCGGATTCTGGGGATTCAGATTAGGATACACAATTTCCAGACCGACATTGATTTGTTTACATGATGATGATGATGATGATGATGATGATGATGATGATGAGTCTCAACCTGTGGTCACAGCTTTCCGCAACCGCATGCGGTTGCGTTTTTGATCTGTCAAACGAGCACAGCTTTTTGCCAAAAATAATACTTTAATGTTTGAATATACCACTTATATGATCATACAATCTCATTAAAGTCTACTAGGAACAATATTTACTGTTGACATATAAAAACGCAAGAGTCTGCGGCAAGAATCAAACTCGTTTGATTTTTTAGTACAGAAACCGCAAGGTCTTGCGTCTGCGGTGACAGCCCATGACAGCTCCTATCTCTCCCATGGGAAAAAACGCAACCGCATGCGGTTGCGCAAAGCTGTGACCAGGGGTTCACCGCCTACCCCTACATAGGTTTGAGAGGGACGAAAGTATCTTGCGATATTAAATATAAATCATCAAACGAGAGGGGGCATTTGTCAAGTAGAGTGGCGTGGACATGCGATGATTTTCCTTGCTCCTTCCAACAAACATGTAATTTATGGCATCAATAGAATTGACAAAACATCGTAATAATTGCAAATAACATTATACTTTTCTAAATTTACAGGTTATTATTTTATTCTACCAAACAAAGTAGTAGTAGTAAGTAGTTTTTAGAGAGGCTTTGAGCCGGGTGGCCTCTTTCACCTCTTAAACCCTACCAAACAAACGTGTGTTCTTTGACCTTTTATCTGCATTTTAGGGGTTCCAAAATGTTTAGAAGTTCGATCCGTTCCGTTCGATCAAGATCGTTGCACCCAGTTAGTAGCGAATTGGTGTGTTTATACATGTCGTGTCAGCTAATTCACGACCGTATTATTGTAGAAATTAAATGACTTTTACTCACACTTGGTGTAATCACAAGTAATTTGTTCTTAAAATTGGAAATAGCGGCTCATGGTTGCAAATATACCTAAGTAAGCTTACAAAATAAAGCATTTGTGCATTGCTCGATTCTTTATTCGTGCGTGTTCTGGACCGTAAATTGACAGATTCGTATCTTCATGATGGAGTTGTCAGTTCAGTAAAACAGAAAGCCGCTTGTTTTCACCACAACCTGTGCCTGGGGTATCTAGAAGCAAGGACATATTTTCGTTTCCAGTTCGGAATATATTGGAGCAGCCTTGAAGAGTCATTTGAACGAAGACATTGGAACAGAATGTAGTAAATTAACAAGAAATACAACGCTGTGCCGGCCAGCCTTCGGTGGTTCCAATGCAATTGATGGAAGCTAGTAATCGATATAAGAAATAGTGCAAATGTAGAAAGCATGGTAACATTGATCATTGTACCAAGAAATTCAACAAAAACACAGAAAAAAACAGAGCCTCAGGTGAAAATAGTTAAACAGAAGCAGCGCGCACCGTGGAGTGGGGATTTGCACGGCGAGAAAAGGGCCCGAAAGTTCAGTCGAAGAAACTCCCATTTTCACTTGTGGCAATATCTATTGCACATAAAACGAACGGATATCGAGCCGGAAAGTCACCCTCGGCCTAAGGTGGTTTTGTTTCCGTGTACCGCGCACTGCTGTATCGCTCGGCCGGCACTATGTCGGCCGACGCTGAAGATGCAGACGACGAGCAGCAGCTGCTGCTCGATCCGTTCTCACAGCTGGAGGAAGATTTGCGAAACATTAAATCCGTGATTCATGTAACTCGGGAAAATATCGATGCTCTAAATGCGAAGTTCGCCGACTTCCAACAGCCACCGGCATTGTATTTGGAAGAGTACCAGGAGCTGACGTCAAAGCTGCATGATCTCGAAATTAAAGAACAGGATCTATTGGAGAAGAAAATGCAACTCCAAAACGAACAATCGAGTGAACCAAGTGAACCTCCCGATCCTGAAGAACGTGTAGAGGTACGTGTAAGCCAGCCGTGGTACATCCAAAAATAGAAACCTTCAAGCTTCAATTTCGCTTTATCCTTTTCAACATTTTATTTTAAGGTCGAAAGTATGTGTGGAACGCTAAGCAGGCAATCGAAAATGTTGCTTAGAGCGTTCTTGCCGAATCAGCAGCGTACGTCGGTTCAAGTCATACCCGGTATGCGATTGAAAGATGCATTAGCCAAAGCACTGAAACGTCGCAACCTGACCTGCGAGTTCTGCGAAGTAACAGCCGGGAACAGCGACTATCCGATACCCTGGGAGACAGACGTGAGCGCTTTAAATTGTGATGAAGTTTTTGTGCGTATCCTGGATATCGGATTCCCGACATATATTTCACACCAGTTTATTCGCAAAACGTTTTTCTCGCTGGCATTCTGCGAGTGTTGTCGCCGTTTGTTGTTTACCGGATTCTATTGCAACCAGTGTAACTACCGGTTCCATCAACGATGTGTCGATAAAGTGCCACCAATATGTAGTAAACGGCACATGGACAGCACGTTCTACCATGTTTTGTTGGCTAATCCGGAAAGTACGGCCGGTATCATCAATCCAGGCGCTGGCGGATATAGCACGAGTTTGCGACATCCGCGAACACTCAATCAGCAGGATCGTTCCAACTCGGCACCCAACGTATGCATCAACAATGTGATAAAGCCGTTTTTTGGAGCGGACAATCGAACTATTATCAGCAATCGTCCGTTGCAGGTAAGGCTCACCACGTCTTTTATCAAATGAAATGTTGATACCTACGTAGCTACTAATAGTTTTGCTTCGGTGTTTTGTGTAGTCGACTAGTTATTTATTATTCTAGTAAAATTTTTGCACACAAATGCAAATCGCACTTGATTTGAACCAAGTTTTTATTTACAAAACCTCAGTAAACCTACCCTTCTAGAAAAGTAAATAAATGGTGTGGCCTTACGACTGGAAACCAGAATTCTTTCGTTAGCCTTTGCTCTTGGGAAAAACAACCTAGTGGGCTGAATCAAGCGGTCCCGATGGGATTTGCAAAATCTAACTTGTTCGTCTTGGTTTTGTGTTTTAGTAGTGAGGTATTATTTAGTTTTTAGGTTTTATTTAGGTGTTATTCAGTGCATAAAGTGCTTTATTTTAACAAATCGGTAAATGTGGTGTAGGTTCGAAATAAAGACCTGAGACCCTCCCCCTGTACGAGAGGACTGATTTCTATGTAGAGGATTTCTATGACTATTTTAATGCTTTCAAGTTATTCAAGTAAGTTTAAAGTTATAACCGAATTTTACCTCTGTCTTTCTTTTACCTTGGGTCTTTCTTTTTATACGTTAATATGTAAAGTTAAGCTTATTATGGTTTTTACAATATTTTTCATTAATTAATTAAGACTTCTATTTTAGTGCAAATATCGTTACACCTACGTTGTCAATCCCAATTGAATTAATCGTTTAAATCTCTCCGTCCTCGTTTCAGGCTCAAACGAATCAAGAACACTCACATTCCACGCAGGCATCACCAACAAATACGTTGAATCACAGTAAGAGACCAAGAGCTCGATCAGCAGACGAAAGCAATAAGAATCTGCTATCTCCGCGGGATTCGAAACAATCGGATGAAAATTGGGTATTTAACATATTCTCGGTGTTTTTTGTTATAAAGCTTTCACTCAATACAACTTTTCTTTCTGCAGAACATTCAAGCTGAAGAGATCCTGATTGGACAGCGAATTGGTTCCGGTTCGTTTGGTACGGTGTATAAAGCGCACTGGCACGGTCCGGTGGCAGTAAAAACACTGAACGTGAAAACGCCGAGCCCGGCGCAGCTTCAGGCGTTCAAGAACGAGGTCGCGATGTTGAAGAAAACACGACACTGTAATATATTGCTGTTTATGGGATGCGTGAGCAAGCCATCACTAGCCATCGTGACTCAGTGGTGCGAAGGTAGCAGTCTGTATAAGCACATTCACGTGAACGAAACTAAATTTAAGCTGAACACGCTGATCGATATAGCCCGACAGGCAGCTCAAGGAATGGACTATTTGCACGCAAAGAATATCATCCACCGGGATCTCAAGTCGAACAACATATTCCTTCATGACGATTTTTCCGTAAAGATCGGTGATTTTGGGCTAGCAACAGCCAAGGTACGATGGTCGGGCTCCCAACAATCCAACCAACCAACTGGAAGCATCCTCTGGATGGCCCCGGAGGTAATTCGAATGAAAGATCAGAACCCTTACTCCTTCCAAAGTGACGTTTACGCTTTCGGAATCGTGTTGTACGAGATGCTGACCGAGCAGCTACCGTACAACCATATTAACAACAAGGATCAGATCTTGTTTATGGTTGGGTGTGGTAAATTGCGCCCGGATCTCACAAAAGTACGAACAGATTGCCCGCAAGCGTTGAAGCGCTGTGTCGAAGATTGCATCAAGTTTAGCCGCGATGAGCGACCACTCTTTCGGCTGTTGTTGAACATGCTGGAAAATATGTTGCGTACCATGCCCAAATTCCACCGCAGCGCTAGTGAACCGAACTTCACTCAAACACAGCTACAGAATGACGATTTTCTGTACATGTGTTCCAGCCCAAAGACACCAGTAAATTTCCATAACTTTCAGTTTTACAACGGTGCAGGCAACTATTGAATGTTGTTACAGTCTACGCTCGAATTTTCGGATTCGAATTTTGGAATAGTAGAGATTATTTGGAACTGCATTTGTACATAAGCTTTACCGTTGTGTGATTGTAGCCAATGTTCGTTGGAGATTCCATGTTCGTTGAAATATCCGGTCGTTGGAAGGGAAACTGTCGATGATTTACCAAATATTTTTCAAACTCATTCTGTTTTTATTAATATGGATTGACAATATTATATGTTGATCGTGAGTAGAAGAGGCCATTTGCAGGATGCAGGACGTTTACGGTGCTGTAAGAAAAATAATAATTCTTTACGTTATGGAAGCCTTTTTCAGAAAACAAACACATATTTTAATAGTGCTAGTGCTCTACTTATCAGCTTCGATCGAGAATCTTAGCTCAAAATTTGTAAAATAAACCCGTCTACGTACGGTATGCCATTGCTGTCGATGCTTCTTGAATTTAAACAGCACCGTATGCGTTAAGGCATTGCTTACTTCATGATTCTTCATGGAAATGGTTCTTTATTCTTATTCTGTTTTATCAGCTGCTTTCTCGATTGTTCTTTGCATGCTATTGTACCCTTGTGCAGTACCTCGTAACACACGATTTCATTATCAACCGGTAACTTGTTTATCTGCATCATTGTCCTAGTTTTGACATAATGCGGGCAAATAGAAAAGGAGGTAACCCACTGAACTTAGTGAAAAATAATATTTCATATTCAAAAAGATTAAAACATATAACATATGTAACGAGTTGTGAAATATGATTCACCTTCTGCTAAATACAACCGTTATTAGAGAGAGACAACTACCTTACGGGGGTTGTCGTGGCAATGCAATGATTTCCAGGTTCGTTAGGCATCATATTCAAACCTCACAAAACGGAAGCCAGAAAGAAGTAATAGCTTTGACTAGACAAACATTGTCGATACGAAAGGTCTTCCTCCGATAAGAAAAGTCTCCTGTGTAGCATGTGGCCTGTACCATGTGTTCAGAGGCTGAGATTAAACAACAGTCTAGCCGTTTGAGTGTAGTTACTATTTCTTTATTGGCCATAAACACTGCGTTATGCAACGAAGGTAACGGCAAACGGCTATTTACGTAAGTGCCCCGGTTTGGAACCGAAATTTATTTTGGTGTTTTAGATGAGGACTGAATTGGATTGGTGTTTCAAAATCAGATTCAATCTAGTACATTTTTTTTGAGCTACACAATTTTATTTCAATATGCAACGAATGGAGAGGCAAAACTAGTGGTATGAAAGTAACCAAAAACTAAAAAAAATTAAATATTTGTTTGTGGAGTAATGTAATATATCAATGCACTTAGTTACTAGATATATGCATCAGATGTTTTATTATTTTCTTGCAAACGAGTTTTATCTGAATTCGGCGCAAATTTAAAGCGAGAGGCAGAAAAGCAGCATCTTTGCAAAATGTGGTTTGCAACCCACGGTTTATGGTAACCTGATCATTGATGTGTATGCACGCAGCGTAAAATCTAAAGGCCAACCACCTCGTTTAAGTTTTGGAAAAAGATCACCGTTTAATCAACCGCGGATAGCCGATACCCATTCTGTTACCGCAAAGTAGGAGGTTACTGCTGCAGGGCAATAACTGGAAGGAGAAAGTCAAATTGCAATCTTCTATTTAGTTTACAAAGCGTTGATGAACTTTAAATGTACATAATGTTAACGATGTATTTAAAATCAGCAAAGTAATTAAAGCTTTCTCGTGATTAACAAAAGATGAACCTCTGATTGCAAAAACGTAATGCTACTTACTACTTAATATAAACCTACTTGCTTCAGGCGACTGACATTCGCACGCCAGTCGCTTGCGCCGACCGTGTAGAAATATGAAGCGGAGAAACTATTCCGAAGGACTTGTCATTGGATTATTAGAATATATAAAAGGGCTATATTATTAATTTTACGAAAAGTAAAGTAAACCGGTGTAAAGTATCGGTACAGTTAAAGGAAGCAAAGGCAAAATGCAAGAGAAGAATGGAAAGAAATAACACATATTACAATTTACCCCACTCTGATGGCTCTATGAGTAAGCAACTATATACAGGATAGTGAATGAGGCTACCTTCGTGAATGTTATGCGTTGGTCTTAACGGCCATACACAGCACTAAGGTAGATAGTGGACATTATGGAGTGAATAAAGTGAAGCTAAACAAAATATCAACATTTATAAGTATTAAACTAATGCAGAAAAAACACCTCTTACGAGGACAAAATGATGCTACGAGCTGAACACAAACATTCGTGCGAGAACATAGGATACTTAGGAGGGAATTGTAAATTCTCCCCAAATGTGGAAGACGATTTGAGACCAGATAATTACATTATGAAAGCAAATGCAGCCATGGACACAACAACAAAGGGAAAGAAAAAAAGTATATATCTTTTTTCTTTGATCTGAAACCTTAAGAAACACACAAGTATCGAAAAAGTGAATAAAATAAAAATGATCTACATCAAATCTCGTTATACCAATGGAATATATTGAATAAGTCTAAGTTTATTAGGTTATCCTATTTGCTTTGAAGCGTATATCTTGCTATAGACTAAATGTTACTGACTGACTGTAACTCTCCGACGTAGAGTTTTACTGAGACATTTTGCAGTCGCTTGACTTATTCAAGGCAGACCCGTTAACATCATGATAACTGTAGGTTGTTTTTTTTCGGAATGCAGAACGCTGGCTTGTTGGTGTTCACCATCGTCCACGGGTTTCGGGCATTTCCGGCGTCTAACGGCCTTTCGTCGAACTAAACGGTCTCCTTGTGGTACATCTGATCGCTTCTCAGTCTCTGGTGTTTTAATTTCCCGTTCGTTGTAGCATACTGTTTCGGTGGGCAGCATGTTCAAAATGTCATGCCATCGGATTTCCCGTTCCGGGTTATCACTTCCAGCACAGCCGGTCGGGACCAGATCGTTAGCAGGATCATCGGCGGGTCGGTAGCTGGGTGAGGCAAGTTCTGTTGGTTCACGAATGTGCAGACTGGACACTCGCCGTCTCGAGCGTTGAGGCTTCGCTCTGTGGTAGGTCGAGGAGAATTGTTGTGACGAACAGTGGCCACAAGAAGGCAACGGGGACGCGGTGTACAGAGGCGACGTTCTGGGTTCCCTCTGGCATCTCTGCCGTTTCAAAGGCGAAGAGTGATCGTTCACCAGAAAGTACCGAAAGGAAGGAAGCGTGCTATCGGTACCGATGCTCGGAGTCAAGGGTTCCATGTCTCTCATGTCGGATTTGCGTTTACCGCCCATTTGCGCCGGAGGTGAGCTGGTAGTTTTATCATATTCGTTGGAGGTCGGAGTTTTTGGATGAACGATATAGCCATTTTGTCTATTGCATGGTTGGTACGGACGGAGATTTTCTTTGTCAAAATCCCATAACCTGTCGGTCGGCGTTGGTGTATTGTGGCAAGCCTCGCGAGAGGCTCGGGTGACAACCCACTTCAACATTTTACTGGAAAACAAACCTAAAATATAAAGAAAAAACATCAGTTTTCATTATACAGCATTTTTTATTCACTATCCAAGTGGTTATATATCTTTCGTAGATTTTAAATCTTTTGTAAAAGGTTCAGACTTGGTTTGTTAAACAGACATAGTATGCAATTATTTTTGAAACATGCCGTAGCCTTTGCGTGGCTGCGACATGAAGATTAATTGTTCCCCTTAAATATTCATTCTACGATTAATAGCTGGGATAACAGAATATCCGCTTACATTTAATTGCATTTCGTTGAATTGAAGTGACTTACCATACGCCTGGCTGCGTATGTATGTTCAAAGGTTTTCGTTGCCGTCCGGAAGGTTCAATTATTTCCACGTACCGGCAGTCGGCGCAAGATGAAAATTCGTGCCCTTCCTCATGTGAAGGATGCGAAAAGTACGATTCTGCCGCAAAATTGATCCAATTTTTAGCCTCTTTGATTCGCTTCACATAGCAGGCCATAAAGAGGCTGCCTCGCGGGAAATTAGGGGTAACTGCCAACAAATCGATGCTCTTTCTTCCTTTCATTTCGAAAGATGATGCGCTCAAAAGAGAGACAGAAAGCAAGATAGGATGTGCGCTACCTGGGTGCAATGTAATGCAACTTTTAAAGATCTTTCCTTCGGCATGTTCTTTGATTGCTTTTGCCTCTTTACCCCTTTCAGCTACAACCGATGATCTATGACATATGCATGCATAATTGGATCTGGGAGAAGATCGTTCCGGATTAAAGTGCAAGATGATGTACCTTTACACACAGCCGACGAAACAGATCGTCGGATAATGAATTGGAAAATATAGGTTTCCAGTGTAAAATTGGTTGCTTCAGAAAGTGGGACATACAAAAAGAGGTATCGTCAACCCGAGTCTCAGATGCGGCTGGTAGGACCTTAAGCAAACCGTCAGCGTACAAAAATCATCATCGGTTACCCTTTGAACGCGAAATGGAAACGAATGAATGGTGAGTCGTTTTAAAACATTTCTTTTACATATTTTCTCGTAAATGCACTTTTGGTAAAATTTGGTAAAGTTTACAATATTAAGCGCTGTCGTAAGATATACAAGATAAATTGATAGGAAATTAGGTTCAGTTTCTCAGCGGTAAACAGTGACACGAGTCCTGAAGTAAAACCATTTAGTTCAAGCAATCCACAAAACGTAGCATAAGTGTGGCGCAGGGCGAAATTAGCGGAGGGATTGTTGTTAAACAGTGTACGACGTATTGCTGACACGTTGCTGCCCATTGCTATCTTTGTGATCTTTTCGCCACCCGGGTCCTTGCTGGTCCGGCTCGGGAGCTCGTTGCATCGCAGGGGTGGCGACCATAACCATGAGGGGAGTGCAATTTTGACTGTTGCAGTTAATTTGCATACAGGTGCCAAATGACATATTACGGACGTTCGGGTGCTCTAGGGCCCAAGCCTCTGTTGCTCCGGGAGCAGACCAGAACCGTATGGCACCGAAACATGCCAAAAGGACTAACGAAGGGGTGCCCCGTACCATATGGTGCACGAGATTTATCATCTGACCGGGCTGGAGCGCAACTCAGAAGTTGATGCAAACGGTTATTTCCTTCCATTTGTGCAAAAGTTTTTATTTCTCGCAATTCGCCTACGAGGACTGAAGGGTTGTAACGGTTAAATGATAATTTGCACTTTTTTCAAATGTATTAGCCATTTTTTTTCTTGTAGTGTTTACATTTGCGGAAATAGTCAGCCATCGGCTTTTCAGGAAAAACATTAAAATTCTAAAGTAGACATCAGAAAGTGCCTAATGTGTCTATAATCATTTTACAGAGAAGAAACAGATAAAAATAAGTAGATACCGTTCAAAGGTCACATAAACTTCCCCGGGAGAGAAAAGATTCGAAAAGATTAATGGAAAATACCTCATACTGTATTTTCTGCTGCAATTTAATAATTATTTGATCAGAACTTATCGTTATTGATAAGCGTTATCGTAGTGAGATATTCTTTTGCGTATCTGAAATGCCATCACAGAGTACAATAAATTTAGTTAAATTTGCCTTTAACTCCAAATAAATGTTTGTTTTGTTACAATGAATTTTACATCGTATATTTCAAAACATAAAATTGATAATTTGTGAGTTACGCATCCAGAATACGTACAACCACGGGTTAATTTATAATTACACACTAAATAAATATGAAAAACTTGCGCGTTTTGCCTAACATTTACAGTAGTTCATTCTGCTCCACATCATCCGGTGCATATTGCCCTGTGTGATGATGTTTTAATATTTGTCTCTATAACTACACTGCGAGGATTATTAATCCGATTATGTTCAGTGTTCGCTAAGTAACATATTTAGGTATTTACAGGTGTATGGCCAATGAACATTACATCCCATTCCATCGCCAAATATTCACCAAAAGCTTACGAATAATAACAAATTACTTGACCAGCTCAACTGAACTAAAGATGAATTTTCTTCTTTATTTTAGAACTATACAATAACAGCAGCTGGCTGGGACAGAATTCCAAGAACGGATGTCTCAGAATCCATCTAGTCCAACAATTTACGATGCAAAACGAAACTAAAAAGTTGCACACCTTTTCCTGGTTTCAAATTTGGTTTCTCCGGTGTTGCTTAATCTTTGCTGCCATTGTTTTCACCTTACGTTAGGTTAGGGTCTTGGATTCCTTTCCGAGGCGCTTGCCTGACCAAGACAAATTTAAAGCCAAAGGAAAAGAAGAAAGGAACAAAGATGGGGAGAAAGCCCATAAATTTTCGCCCATTTCTAACACATTTTGATCATGCTGCGATTTTACGATTTGTTGACTGGTGTGCCTGGGGCGCCACCTCTGGGCCACCGGGCCATCCGCAAGCATAAGAACCTGGCAAGGAACAATGCAATGCAGCACCAACAGGGTTCATGAGGACATAGATTGCGTGGCCGATTTTCGCAACATGGCTTGCTTCCCGCGGAAGGGACCTCCACTTTTCGTTTCTCCGTTTCCACTTTCTCCGGTTCGGTGGGTTGAGGAAACGAGCTTGTGAGAGATTAGATCGGCCATCCGTTCCGGGTTCTTCCGGGTTTCTTTCTCTACCAAGGGCGCGATCGTCCAATGTTTCTTGCTTGACGTTTTGTTCCTATCATCTTTCACTGCCCTCCTTTCGCAGCAGTAGTGGGACTAGTTGCAGAATTTTCAAAAAAATCTACCCCAAAAATTTCATTATTTGTATTTGTTGTCGTTTGGCCAATATTCTGGCCGCACCTCGAACGTTTCAGGCAACCGAAACCGTCGTACATGAGAAGGATATGTAGCAGGGAGATAGATTAACGGCAGAGAGGAGGTTTTCATTTTTGGAATCATTTTACCGTCAAAATTAATTTTCCATTGCAATACAATCGCATGTGTATCATGTAAAGAAAAACGCATACTGAAAACATTGAACTTAAAAACCTTACGAACCTTAGAAGGTGAACTGAAATTGATGGTGGTTACTTTTTTGGATTTATGAACCCTATTTTATATACGTTTTTCTAAAGCTTATACTCATTTCTAAGAAAAAAGAATTAGATACAGCTACTATAGACATTTTAGCTGTATATTTTTATTTTGCCCAAAAGTTTTATTTTTGATAGAGTATTTTTTTGCGAAAAATACCTTACCGCTTAATATTGATTCTTTCTCTGTCAATATTTGCCATGACTGCTGTCACTTATTTTTGCTTAGAGTCATGGAGGACTTCATGAACTTTTACAAACGATTTCTTCCCTGGGAAATGAAATCGAAGCTGCCATCCAATTACTCTATTTCAACTAAATATGAATAATCTAGCAAATTGCTGCAATGTTACTATAT